>NC_041397.2:154425250-154677750 GCF_900747795.2 Erpetoichthys calabaricus
TTACTTTGTAACTATTATTTTCTGAAACTTGATTTTCTGAATTACCAATCATTAGCAGAAAACATTCTCTCCGAGTTTAAAGAAAGACAATTTTCAATGATCTACTTGTTCATCTGTGTGAAACTGAAGCAGTAGTTTTAGATTTTACTAGAGATGCAAGTCACCAAAGATAGTACACAGTACATATAGTACAAAGAATTATACAGTATATGCTTCTGAATGTTATTCAATAAGTATAATATAAACTACTTAAGAGTACAATTTGAGGGTCCAACTTAATTTTACACTCTTGTAATATAGGTGTGCCAATCTGAATTTTAGTGGCTGATTTCAATTGATAGATTCTTTTACAGAAAATTTGCTGATTTTAGGGCATACTCTAAATAATATATAGATGACTCAAACACTGAAAATTCTGAGCATTCCTTAATTAGCAGTTAAATTAGTTTTGTTCTTTCCAAAGTGCTGTCAAGTTGTCATGCAGTAAATACTCTTCCTACATATTCACTATGACTCAATGCATTTAGCCCTTAATTTGCTGAATTTGCTTTCATTAAGATGTAACTTTATTTTGGTAATCCAATACTTGACTGCAACAACTCTGCAATATTATGCTGCTTTTATTAACTTTTCTGTTAGCATAAATTAAATGACTTCTCCTACAGTTTCTTATTGTAAAAATGAAGCCACAGGAGAAGCACTTAGCTCATATTCTTAATGTCATTAGTTTGGCAAACAACTGGCCATCTGTAAGCCTCAAGAGTAATTGCATATTAAGAGTAAAAACTGTCCCATTCTGATTTTTGGCAATCCATTATTTTTCAGCAGAATGTTGTGAGCAAACATTTATTATAATTTAAAAATTGTTTTAATTACATTCTCACTTTTTCTGAGCCTTTCTTCCTTAAGAAATGCAAAATAGTATTGATTTTTGTCAGTGCAGTGACTTTTGTGTGTTAATAATGCATTATTTATTTTATTCAGTATAAGTAAGTAACCTATGTGAAGTTAACTTTTCTTCTTCTTTACATTTCATTGCTCTCCAAACACACTAAAATTCTAACCAAATCACATGCATTTCAGTATCTTTAATTAAATAACTCTAATAGCAAATGACTTCTAGTTCATGGCACTGAGAAAGACACAAGATGTTTGTCCTCCAGTATGTAAGTCATTGAAGATGGTGCTTTAGGCTATATCTATAGGAAGTAAGGTCAGAAACATATTAACGAAAGTGCAGAAAAGCTAATACATTTATAACGATTTTAATGTTTTCTGGGCTAAATAATAATGCCATCAGCAATTCTAGAGTTAAGATTAGTTACGGTGAACTCATGACCTTAAAAAAATATATACTGTATATGTAGATATTCAGTGCTGTATAGTGCTTTATTTCCCTTTTTTATTGTAGAAGTCAATTTATCCAAACCAACTGTAGTTTAGATATTTTTAAAAATGCATACAGTAGGTACTCAAAAGCAGCCCTTGCAAATTGACAGTGACAAACATGAAATACAAAAATGATTTAGCAACACAGTTCATTAAAAGTTTCACGCATATAACACTTGAGATTAAAACTAATATTTGCTGGATCTGATGGTACTCAGTCCTGCTTATCCCTGAAATATACAGCAGTCTTACTGTAGCTATTAATTAGACAAAAAAAATTTAATGATTTTGGTAAATTTTCAGTAGAGAAAATATAAAAAGATTTAATTTTGAAATTTGTGATACTAACTGATTTGGAGCACTTACCTTCAACAGCACACTATTTTTTAACACAATCTTTCTGATCAGAACTAATTCTACACATTTTTATGCCTTGTAGCACTGTGGCCCTTTCATCTCTGACTTCCTTAATGCTATCCATTTATACAATATTTTTTTCACAAATACAGTAAATAGTTTCATTAGGGAGCTTTAAACGAAAGTCAAGATGCATTTAACCCAATATCTTCAGGTGTAAAGTAAAACAGAATGTTGATTCTGTCTTATTCTTGGTCAGTAATTATATGTACACGACACATTACATTTAGATGCAACAATATATTTTGGAAAATGCTTAACAGTCTTCAGTCAAAGAGCCTGTTGAAATACATGCACAGGACCATTTTTGCAGAAAGCCAAGTTTGTTTGTTTATAGTCATATCCTAGGTAAGTGTACCCCAGCTAACAAAAGTGGTAGCCACATTTATTTAATTCAACAAATTAGGCCAGATGCATGTGTCTCCTGTGGAGGTGCAAATATAAAGGTATACTAGATATATTAGTATCTGCTGCAGAAGGCTGTGTCTGGTGGAAACAGTGTCTGCAGATTTTATAGTCAGAAAGCTGTGGGCTTGAGTTGCATGTTGTTTTGTGTGACAGCTGACAATTTGCTTAATTTTGTGATGTCAGTGGAGGCTTGGGTAAAATATTCATGGTTCTCTAATAAAACAAGAAAAGAGGTCTGAAAATGTACGCAGCAATACAAGAAAAAACAAATGAATGAATGAGTTGCTTATAGAATAAACATTAATAACAAATAGTCTAACCCATAAAGTGGAGTGAAGGAAAAAGGCAGGAGAAAGGCAGCCAAAGTGTTTTTTCTGTACAAGTTAAAAAAGAGAGAGAGAGAGAGAGAGAGAGAGAGAGAGAGAGAGAGAGAGAGAAGGGAATATCTTGAGGTAATAGTATTGATTCTTAGTTTTATTAGTGCTCTTAATGCATTAAAATACTTACAGAGTAAAAAGACACAAGAAAGAAATAATTCTGTTACAAGAGTGAAAAAGAGGAGACAGCTGGATGGGAAGGGGGATAGAGGTGTGTAGTAGAAGATGCCGACAGAAAGAAGGAAGGAGACAAGAATGCTGGGAGATTTATTTATCATCTGCAGCAATGATTTGAAGAGGCATTGCTAGAGAGCATAACGAGAAGCTGTATTATCTCTCCTTTTTTCAGCCAAGATACTTATTTTTTATTCATTTTGCCTACTTTATGTAAACAAAGAGACGTGTTAAACATATTTTGCTACAATGTATGCAAGTGTCATGTCAGACCTGCAATGGTAGGGCATAAAGCTGTTTTAGTTATAAAGTAGGCCCATTCCGAGAAGGAAGTAAACATTATTGAAGTTAACAAGCATGTCATTTGAAGCAAGCATATAACTGCACCAAAAATGATGCTGCTGGATACTCTGCATATTATCTAATGTTTAGTATGGAGGCAAGACTACCTATGGATATTTGTTTTGGGGTGTCTGTTGATGGGAAGTCTGACGTACAACACCAGCAATACGTAGTAATTTTAAAATCAATCTTGAAGCAAGCCTACAAATTGGCTACTGAAGCTGCTTACAAAACTCATACTAGAAATAAAAACACATTATGATCAGACAGTCCATCACCAATTATTAGCTGAAGGCAATCAAGTGCAAATTTGCAATTTTGGATTGGTAGGAAGACACAAATAGCAAGATAATTGGAAGTCATGCCCAATATAGTGATTAGTAAGCTACCAAGTTCGCTGGTGTATTATATAAAACACGAGAAAGATGGGGAAAGTCCATAGAGACCAGTTGTTGGCCAAAGAACATCTGGTCAGGCTACCCTCTCAAACAAAGGGGCAAGGTCCTCAGAAAGTGATGACTTGCTCCCAAGCTGAACAGAGTAGAAGACAGAGACGAATAGGTGCACCCCAAAAGCTTTCTACAGCAGAGTTCTCAAATTTAAAATCAGTGCAGGAGGACTATTGTTACTTCTATATTTCTGCACACAACAGTCAAAGAAACTGGCTCACATAGTCTACTGAGAGTCATGGAACGATGCAGGGTGACTTTTGTTGCATGGACCTGAAAGGATAAGGCAACTGAGAGCCCTTTTTCAGAGGGATTAGAAGTATGGAACTCCTCCTCTCCTTGTCAGAAACTAGCCACATTTTATCAGCTCATGGAGAAGGCTATGAGGGACATTAATCTGTTGCAAGTATTTGTTTATCTGGATGATGTAATTGTATTTTGTAGAACACTAAAGGAACATGAGGAGCATCTTTTGAATGTCCTTGATCGATTGAACAGCTGCCAAGACTGAAATGTCCACACTGTTTACATGTTACAATCATCTTAGTTGGGGGTCAGGAGAATCTACTCCATTGAGGACAACAGATATTTAAGTGGGGGGAGAATGCAACTCATGAACATAAATAAAGTGGAGTGAAGGAAAATGCCAGGGAAGTGGTTTTCTGTGCAAGTTAAAAAAAGAGAGAGGGGGTATCTTGAGGTAATAATAGTGATTCTTTGTTTTATTAGTGCTCTCAATGCATTAAAGTACTGAGAGAATAAAAAAATGCAAGAAAGAAATATTTCCGTTAGGTGAGTGAAAAAGATGAGACTGATGGATGGGGAGGGACAAAGATGCCCAGAAAAAAGGAAGGAGACAAGAACACTAGTGGATTTATTTATTGGCTGCAACAAGGATGCAAAGAAGCATTGCTAGAGAACATAGCGAGGAGCTGTATTGTCTCTCCTTTTTTTCCCCCAGTGGAGCTACTTTTTATTTTTCTAATTAATTTTGCTTACTTTATGTAAGCAAAGAGACATTGCTAAATGGCTTTTGCAACACCATATGCAAGTGTCAGCTCAAGCCTACATGGTAAGACGCAAAATTGTTTTAGTTATAAAGTGGGTCCATTTTATTGAAATTTCTGTATTATTGTTTATGATTGTTTCATATTATGGTAAAAAATATTTTTTGTCTAGTAAAGCTCTGTAAATAGTTTTAAATTGTGTTGTTTTTGATTACTTTTTGTATTTAATTTAATGTTTAACTGGCGGCACGGTGGTGCAGTGGGTAGCGCTGCTGCCTCGCAGTTGGGAGACCTGGGGACCTGGGTTCGCTTCCCAGGTCCTCTCTGCGTGGAGTTTACATGTTCTCCCCGTGTCTGCGTGGGTTTCCTCCGGGCACTCCGGTTTCCTCCCACAGTCCAAAGACATGCAGGTTAGGTGGATTGGCGTTTCTAAATTGGCCCTAGTGTGTGTTTGTGTGTGTCCTGTGGTGGGTTGGCACCCTGCCCGGGGTTGGTTCCTGCCTTATGCCCTGTGTTGGCTGGGATTGGCTCCAGCAGACCCCCATGACCCTGTAGTTAGGATTCAGCGATAGGGGAATTGTTTGCAAAAATGGCAAACAATTCCAAGGAATTGAAACAGTGGGAACCGGTTCTCAACAAGAACCGGTTTTCGATTCCCATCCCTAATTTCTGTTGTACTCTTCCCATGATATTTCCATAATATCAATAATTTTCATAATATCCTAATCAAATTTGAATGAGTTTTCAATCATATAACTGGGTTACTGGGTTAATCAAAAAATGTTTAGATGACTATGTGTCAATGAAAACAATCAGCATATTTCCCAATAAGAAAATATGAATGACTAGTGGATCTGAAATTTACTGAAGGCTTGCAGAACTGTATTTTAAGTCGTCAATATGGAAACATACAATAAATGCAGTTATGAGCTCAGGACACAAAATAAAGCTACTAAACTTTAATATAGGTGTAAGGTGGAATGTAAGCATAGCAGTAGTTATGATGTGCATAAATTGTGGCAGCATTTACAACCTAAAGCCTCAACCAATTGTATTCGCTAAAAGCAATGCTCTTACTTTCTTTGTCCCTCATATTGTACTCTTTGAGAAAACAGAGATTAAAACCTACTACTTATACAACTCAGTTAAAGATCTCCATTAGTCAGTTGGAGATCTAGCTCCCTTAGCTTTTCTGTGAAGTAACTTTCTCAGCCATGCTGTCCGTGCTGCCTATTACAACTCTTCATATTACACTGGTAGAATCTGTGGTCCCCACTTGCTTTTATACAACAAATTTATTCATTTAATAAAGAAAAAAAAAACAATGGTGGGTTGTCTCAATGAACAGTCATATTTTTATTGTGATAACATGCTTTGAGAGACTGGTAATGGGACATATTAAACATCTTTTACATATGGTGCTTCGGTTTCCACCCAGAGTCTAATAACATTTAGGATAGATGGATTGATGTAAATTGGCCCATGTCTGTTCATGCTGTGAAGAACTGGTGCCCTGTCCAGTTGTTGTTCCTGCCTTGTGCCTGATGATTGCTGGGATAGGCTCCAGCTTCCTGGCTACCTAGATAGACAAGTTAAGAAAATGGATGAATCATTACCACCGGTTAAAAGAGAATCATATATTTTTTGCACTTCATGCTATCATGACATGTGTGGATAATATAAAAGTGCTATGCACAAGACTATAGGCTATTCCTCAGACTATAACAAAGTAGTCTGAAATTATGCATGATATGGAAGATACAGATACTTACTTGGTCTCATGGTGATAATTAATTATGAGCTTTTATTTATCTATCTATCTATCTATCTATCTATCTATCTATCTATCTATCTATCTATCTATCTATCTATCTATCTATCTATCTATCTATCTATCTATCTATCTATCTATCTATCTATCTATCTAAAACCAATCATAGTGAAAAGTTCATTTTTAGCACATGGAACGGCAAAGCTTGCTGTCAAGCAGCAGTGTCTCATGACTGACTTTAGTGTTAATTTTAAGATATATCATTTTCTTGACTTCTAAAGTGCAATAAATCTTCTGTTTACTTTGAACATTTTCTGTTTTATTGCTCTAATCTCATCAGTTTCAGATGTAAGCCTGTCAGAACTGAATATTTCTTCACTGCTGCCTGTGCTGTTCACTAGTGTTACTTGAGTTTAAGGGTTGTAGGATTTAATCCTTTGTGCTGATCTAAACTGAGGATCAAAGCTGCAACATATTTTGCAATAACATCAAGGTGGTGCACCGCATCAAAGTAAACAGAATGCTGCATTGCTGCTGGAGCTGTTCTGTGCTATTCATTCATTTATGTGGCAAATCCTTATGATATTAATGAGCAGCAGCTCTTTCCTTAAATTACTTTGTTAAAGCTGAATGGGATGTCTCCTATTTCCTCTTGAAGGGTATCTGCTTTACAGTTCAGACTTTAGCTGTAAGTCTGAAATGTTTTGCATTTGCAGAGATTACTTGATTTGTTTACTGATTTGTTGGGTTGAAACAGTGCTTCACCATAGTGAAACATGTTGCATATTTTTAAAATTCTTTTTTCAAACATTTCATGTGCTCTTGTATCCTGGATGGGGTCATACTAACTTGACAACTTTCTGCCAATACTATAGAACACTGTAAATGGTCACATTCACTTGACGCTTTTAGACTGGTGCGTTACAAGAAGGCCTGTGTTCAAATAGATTTGTTGTCTATATCCAAATGCAAAAATAGACCAAGTCTTCTATGTCACAGTTAAAACCAGTGTTACTGTAAAAAAAATAAATGTAGTGTTCATTGGACACCATTTTTATATCCTTCTTTCTTCCTCTTTCTGTTGAAGAACAGCTGCTGAGGAGAAAATAAATCCCTTACAATTGTTGCAGAGTGGTTTCTTTTGACAGTCTAAAGACATTCAAGACAGGTGGACTGACAAAATGTGGGATGTTTATTGCATATTCATAATAAAACATCATCTAATTTAGAATGAATGTCTTCTAGGCTTGCAGAATTTGTAAGATGACTAGAGACACATTCCTTTGCAGTTTAAAAGACCATGAAATATCGAAATGTTTATCTTGCATTGCTTTACATTGTATTTTTCATTACTTCTGAAGTGCCAAATGATGGTGCTTGATGTTAAAGTGGTTATTAAAAATAGTCGATGGTTAAATTAGTTTGCAATATACAATCCCAATATTAGAAATGCTTTTAAAAATATGTATACTGTACTAGTGTTTCTCTGTATAAGGAAGTTCCTGTCTGTCAAATGTTCCTTAACAAATGACCCCTGGTTTGTGATACAGCACAAATTTTTTTTTTGGTTTTATGGTGAGTAAACATATTTGCAAATGAGATGTCTCACTGTTAAGAATAATACCTGTTGGTTTAAAATCTATTTTAATTGGTTAAAAAAGAAGCAATTTAGGGCCTATAACCTCAAGCAAGCAAAACAGTATTAAGGGAGAAAACGCAGAGCAATTGAACAAAATGCCTGTGCAACAAAAGTTATACAGTAACTGCATTAAGAGTGTTTGTGGAGTTTATAAACAAGTACATTCTCACTGGTAATTACTGTGAAGGTAAGAAAAGAAAACCATCTAATTAAATGAGTGGAACTATGAACATCAATAAATTGTAAATAAAATGATTGCTGCCATCACATTTCTCCAGAAACTAAATCTGAGATATCTGCTACTGCAAAATTGTATTTATGGACACATTAGTCTTTGTCTGAGTGTTCTTTCAAGATTACATTTATTTCTGCATTATTCTTTATTATTAAAGTAATTTGAATGCTTTACATTGAAAGTCCATTAATTGGGGCTTTATTTAAACAGGTTCTACTACAAAATAGTATTAAAAAAATAAGAAAGAGATCAGAGGTAGTGATGAGACCTGGAAGAAAAGCATTCCAATGGTACAGTCTGTGCATTTATCTAAAGAAACAGATAAAGAACATTTTTCTTTTGGAGAAAACAGTATTGATCGCAGTAATGTGACAAGCTGTCATTGTATAATAGAACTACTAGGCTGACCAAAAAGGAGCTGCAAGCTCTATTGAAAGAAGCTAGTGCTTACAATAACTGTTCAAAATAACTACATTTTTTCATGTTTTTCTTTTATGCTTAGCATTAGACTGGATGCATTTAAAGTATTTGAAGCTTTCATTTATTTATTTAACAAAATGCAAACTGACACTTGGAATTTTCCGTTATGTTAACCTTTATTTATAGTTATTCAGTAGTATGGATCAATGTAGACAGTATTTTAAGTGTGCTTTTAATACAATAGTGTTCATCACTGAGCTCCAAATTTCAAAGGTTAAACTAGATAAAAACATTGCATTTTTGACAGACTCTGTGAAGGTGAAGTTGTGTTACTTTTTCTGTGATCAGATTTCCTGCATATTAGAATTTAAAGTTTAGAAATGAGAGCAGATATTCAGTCCATCAGACTCCTTTGGTTAATTTGGCTCAATATCTTATCCATAAACCTTTTAAAAGTAGTAAAGCTTTCCTATTTAGCTAGAATATGGCTTATTCAAAATCTGGTTGACCCCCTAGGGAAAGCAGCACTTGTTATATGGTGCTTAAAAGAACACAAAGAGAAACACACCACTGGTGAGACAAATGTTTCAATATTTACTTTGTATTTAATTCATATTTATAGAAGTACTGATTTCTAATTATATTTTAAAGGTAGTTATCTATGTAATATTTCAACATTTCAAATTACTAGATGTAGGGATAATACATGTAGCAGTGGCAGGGCCAGAATTACGCTGCTCTTACTAGGAGTATAAAAAGGTGGAAGTTACTAAATAGGAAGGACAGCAATAAATTGATGAATGAATAAAATCACAAAATAAGAAAGGAACATCACTCACTCCTCAGGGAAGTTTGTTAATGTAGTTTTATTGGGAAAACTAATTCATCCACTATTTTAATTTAAAAATTCTGCCACTGCACTGGCTCCTTAATGTCGGCTTTTCCACCCCAGATACCCTCTTCACCAGTGAATATGGGCAAGAAGGGGGTCCTTCAATTCAAAAGCTTGTTACCATGTGAATGTGTTTCCTCATGTACTTCTATGATTTTTCAGAATTATTTATTTAATGCTATTTATATATCTATTTCTGCATTTATTTATTTAAAGGTCTTCTGAGTCAAGCCAAATTTCCCCTTGGGGACAAATAAAGTGCTCTTTTTTAGCAAAAAAAGGCATGCACTTTGCCTGTTATGAGCATACCACTAGGTGACTTGATGTGTGGATTATGCAACACAAATAACATTAAGATTTTGTCATGGACATTTTTGTCTCCGTGCCCATTCTATCAGTAAGTGTGTTATCTCTGTTCTCCATGAAAACATGAAATTATTTTTTTTTTCTCAGCAATCACTGCTCACTTGGACATCCTTTTGATCTGGTATTTAATTGTAATTCATTCCTTCTCCATTCTGTTACTGTCAAACAACAGAAACTGATATGCACACTCTTCCTTAAACAAACAAATCTACTACACATGGAACAAAGATACACTTTATATTTGTTTAGAACTATTTACCAGTGGTGCATGGAATGAATTAAGTAAGTAATCAATAACATTTTAGAATAAGCATTTAAATTGAGGAAGCAGGTCCTCTCCCCTCTTTTACTCCATTTATCTTTATTCATTTATTATTTTATCTATTCATTTGTCTTTACTAGCATAAAGTTTTACACTGCTGGCCTAGCTCTCTTTCTCAGGGGTGGGGGTTGATTTATTTCCACCTTTTTTCTTCTTTTGTAAAACTTGAGTTATGTGTATGGAATGTTATTTGATTTTAATAAATTCAATAAAATTAAAAAAAAAAAGAATTACATAAGTAGACCTTATGTTTATATACACAGACACATGGGCTACAAGGGTATCTGCACTGAGCACAATTGCACATTCAAACGGGTCCAGTTAAAGTTACCAATCAGGTCTTTCAAATATGAGAAAACCTGAAAGTGGGGGCATGCACTCTCCACGCAGTGCATTGGAAATTGAGGTTACAACCTGGGAATTTAGACATATGAAACAGCAGAGCTAGCCACAGCCCAAAGACGTACAGGTCAGGTTGACTAGCAACTGTAAATTGGTTCTGTATGGATTAGCATGTTACCCAGGGTTCATTCTAACTTTCTAACCTAACATTCTTTCCTTTCTAACCTTTCTAACCTTTCTAACAGAAGTCCTTTCTAACCTAACCTAACGTTCTAACTTCCTAACCTGTACTCAGTGCTGCCAGGAATAACAACTGCCCTTCATAGCCCTATTTTGAAATTAGAGGCTTTGGAAAATTAGTAAATACTCTGGATTACTATGATTGTGACATTTATATCTTTATATATGACTTTATATATTCAGAAAATTAGATCTGTGACCTTCTTTCAGCTCCTGTTACCTTGAAAAGTCAGTCAGTCATTGTCCATCCCGCTATATCCTAACACAGGGTCATGGGGGTCTGCTGGAGCCAATCCCAGCCAGCACAGGGTGCAATGCAGGAACAAACCCCGGGCAGGGCACCAGCCCACTGCAGTATCTTGAAAAGGTATATTTAATTATATCTCTCTGGCTTCCAAAAACCCACACCAGCAATATGTTCAGTTTAAATTGGCTCACAAGTTATATTTTACCCCTGGAAACATTGCACAATGGATCCAGTTCCTAATGCTTTGTGCCACATTTGCAACCACTATGTTCCTTGTAGGGCGGCACGGTGGCGCTGCTGCCTCGCAGTTGGGAGATCTGGGGACCTGGGTTCGATTCCCGGGTCCTCCCTGCGTGGAGTTTGCATGTTCTCCCCGTGTCTGCGTGGGTTTCCTCCGGGCGCTCCGGTTTCCTCCCACAGTCCAAAGACATGCAGGTTAGGTGGTTTGGCGATTCTAAATTGACCCTAGTGTGTGCTTGGTGTGTGGGTGTGTTTGTGTGTGTCCTGCGGTGGGTTGGCACCCTGCCCAGGATTGTTTCCTGCCTTGTGCCCTGTGTTGGCTGGGATTGGCTCCAGCAGACCCCCGTGACCCTGTGTTCGGATTCAGCGGGTTGGAAAATGGATGGATGGATGTTCCTTGTATATTTACCAACATGTTTTGGATCTTTGCCGATAACTCTTTCTTTGAATACTCCTCTCCTTCTTCATATTTTCCTGCTTCTTCATGTTTCATTTCTATCTTTTTGTTGTTTTTTTAATGCACAATAGACTTTTGTCATTGGACAGTAGTGCTGGTAAGATGGCATTGGTCTGCTGATAGAAGAGTCAAGATCTTCTTTTCTTAAAATCTCCAGAAATCTTCATTTTACAGTTTTGTACTTCAGGAACTTTACATGTCCAGGAATAATGGGTTGTTTGGGTCCACAATGATAATCTCTGCTGCCTGTTTGGCCAGGAACTGGTCAATCTTGTATATGTAGCTCCTTTTTATTTATTTTTCTTCCTTTCTTTGGTCTCCTCTGGGGTCTTCTGGGTTGAAGAATTTTTATTTTAATTTTATTACAATATATTCAAACTGTGATTTTATATATTTAAAAATCAGTCATAATTGACTCATAACCTCAATGTTAACATTTGCAGTGCACCATGCAATGCATATGTCTCTGTTTTATATTTATATATATACACACATATATATATATATATATATATATATATACATATATATATATATATATATATACACACATATATATATATATATATACATATATATATATATACACACATATATATATATATACATATATATATATACATATATTGTCACACACATGCATATGGGAGGCAGCTAAAGGGCCTGAATGAGAGTAATTCCATGCCAGATCAAGGCGTGGTGAAGTGCACTAACTTCTTTGATTCACTTCACTGCAGACCAGTTATGGGGAATTCCACCTGGCTCAATGACGTCACCTGGTTCTGACCCTACTGATGATGTTAAGTCCAGTCCGGGGCCCAATGACATTATTTCCGTTTTCGACCCTACTGATGACGTCATTTCCAGTTCCAATGAAAACGCCACTTCTTCCGCTCCCCCTCCATCTGCATTCCTCCTCGTCCCCAACTAGGTTGCACGTCCAAGGATTTGGGGACTTTGGTGCAGGTACCAGTTTGCAGTGGTGAGGTCAGTTTGTTGGGACATAATCCATCTGGGTTGGACTAAGGGACTGTTCTGCCCTCCCAGATTATGAGGCTGTCCTAGCTGTTTCTATCAGCTCCATTAGCTCTGCCGTGTTTTGAAACTGTTCTCCCCAGACCAGCTGGGTGAAGTACTCTGGAAGGCTATTTAGGAGCAAGTAGCAGGCCACCTGCTCCATTGTTTTTAGGGCATTGTTTTTTCCTGGCCTTAGCCAGTGTCCAACCTTCACCCACAGGGAGAAACTCTGTTTCTGGGTTTACCACTCTGGGTCAATCTTCCAGAGTTTTATTTTTCTCACCTGCTGGTCTGGGCCACCCCCATGTTTAGCCAAGGGATCTGCCTTGGTAGGGAGGAGGGCACTCTCCTCCGAGAGAGCATAATAAGCCCCCTATGCCTCCCCCATCTATTTTTTTATTTATTTATTAATTTTTATTGTAATCATTCCATACAAATAGATCAATTTATAACCAAACAAAATTGAAGACAAATCAAACCCCACCCCTGAGAAGGAGAGCTAAGCCAAAGGAGAATTGCTTAGGGCATTTTAATAAGGCAACAATAAATAAAAGAAAGGGAGAAATAAATATATAGGTAAATAAGAGATGGAGAAGGGAATTAAATGCAGTAATAGTTATTTCTCTTATTCTAAAATAATATTGATTAGATCCTGCCAGGTTTTGAAAAAAATTTGTACAGATCCTCTAACTGAGAATTTGATTTTTTCCAATTTCAAATAATATAAAACATCGGTTTCCCACTGACTTATCAGAGGAGAGTTAGGATTCTTCCAATTTAACAGAATATGTCTGCGTGCCAAAAGTGTAGTGAATGCAATCACCGTTTGCTTGTCATTCTCCACTTCAACTTCGTCTGGAAGAACACCAAACACAGCTGTTAATGGGTTAGGAGGAATTGTGATACCAAGGCTGTCTGAAAGGCACTTAAAAATTTTGGTCCAAAATGATGTTAGTTTGGTGCAGGCCCAGAACATGTGACCCAGTGAGGCAGGAGCTTGGTTGCAGCGTTCGCAGGGTGGATCTTGCCCTGGAAACATTTTGGACAGTTTTAAGCGAGACAGATGGGCTCGATATATAATTTTTAGTTGAATAATTCTATGCTTTGCGGATATGGAGCTCGAGTGAATTCTCTGCTTTGCTACCTTCCACTCCTTTTCTGATATATTGATTAAGAGATCTTCTTCCCAATGTCCTCTTGGATCTTTGAAAGGTAGGGACTCTAATAGGATTTTATATAATGCGGAAATGGTGTTTAATTCCTCAAAATTGAGCAGTATTTTTTCCAGCATTGTGGAGGGTGCGAGGTGGGGGAAATCGGGCAATTTTTGTTTAACAAAATTTCTAATTTGAAGATAGTGAAAGAAATGTGTAGCTGGGAGGTTGAATTTTGAACGGAATTGTTTAAAAGATGCAAATATGTTGTCTATATAAAGATCTCTGAGCATTTTAATCCCAAAACTTTTCCAGGTATTAAAAACTGGATATGTTTGCGTGGGTTAAAAGAGGTGGTTCTCTTGCAGAGGTGCCACAGATAAAAGATTTTCCATCTTAAAATGCTTTCTAAGTTGGTTCCATATTCTGAGTGAGTAAAGCACAATTGGGTTATTAGTATATTTGCTATAACTTGCATTTATTGGAGAGCAGAGCAGGGAGTATAAAGAAGTACTACAGGATTTTACTTCTATTGCGGACCAAGCCTGTGTATGTTCGTTTATTTGTGTCCAGGTTTTTATGGCTTGTATGTTTGCTGCCCAGTAATAAAACTGAAAATTAGATAAAGCCATGCCACCTTCTGCCTGAGGTCTTTGTAGGGTCGCTCTTTGGATACGTGAGTGTTTTGAGTTCCAAATGAATAAGGTTATTGTTGAATCTAACTGTTTAAAAAACGATTTATTGATATATATTTGAATGTTTTGAAATAAAAAAAGAAGTTTAGGAAGGATATTCATCTTAACAATGTTAATTCTTCTGGCTAGAGTGAGATGAAGGGTTGACCATCTATGCAAGTCTTGCTTAATTTTTTCCATACAGACGGCAAAATTTTGTTGATAAAGAGCTTTATGTTTACTTATGATATTTACCCCTAGGTATTTAAACTGACCTGCTATGGTAAAAGGTAGGGTGTCCAATCTAATATTATATGCTTGTGAATTCACTGGAAAGAGTATACTTTTATTCAGATTAATTTTAAGACCAGATATCTTTTGAAATTCTGTTAGTGCTGTTAAAACTGAATGGACAGTGTTTTCTGGGTCTGATACATATAAAACCATATCATCTGCATATAGAGAAATTTTCTGTTCCAGTCCTTCTCTGACAATCCCCTTTATCTGATAAGAATTTCGGCAGTGAACCACCAGTGGTTCAATGGCGATTGCAAACAGTAGTGGCGACAAGGGACATCCTTGTCTGGTACCACGTTCTAGCTTAAAGTAGTCTGAGCAAATGTTATTAATACAAACTGCGGCTTCTGGATTGGTATACAGTAGTTTGATCCATGCACAAATATTCGGGCCAAACCCAAATTTCTCTAATGCAGTGAAAAGGTAGTTCCATTCAATCATATCAAATGCTTTTTCTGTGTCTAATAATAGTAATATCTCTGGGGTGTTTGATTTTGCTGATGAATATATAACATTAAACAAGCGTCGGAGATTGGAAGATAGATGTCGGCCTTTAATAAATCCAGTTTGATCCTGTGATATTACCGAGGGCAGCACTTTCTCCATCCTTCTAGCTAGAATATTTGAGAGTATCTTAACATCATTATTCAGGAGTGAAATTGGCCTGTATGATGCACATTGTAACAAGTCCTTATTTTGTTTAGGAAAGATGGTGATTAATGCTTGACGAAATGTTTGAGGTAGTATTTGGTTGTCTCTAGCTTCTGTAAATGTTGCCAATAAGAGGGGAGCTAGCTGAGTAGACAATTTCTTATAAAATTCTACGGGGTAACCATCAGGGCCTGCTGATTTCCGCTTTGAAGTGACTTTATAGCATCTAGTAATTCTGTTAGCGTTAGAGGTTTATCCAGTTCCTCAGCACTTAAAGCATCTATTTGTGGTGTCTGTAATGTATCCAAAAATGCATTAGATTGTGTGTTGTCTTCTTTGAGCTCAGTAGAATATAAGGATTTATAATAATCTCTAAATGCGTGCATTATATTTTTGTGGTCAATAATTTCTTCTCCATTCCTGTTGGTGATTACTGGTATTGCATTGCGAAATTCTTGTTTGTGAATTTGTTGGGCTAAAAGCTTATTAGCTTTTTCTCCGTGTTCATAGTAATGATGTCTAGACTTATAAATAAGTTGTTCAGTTTCTTTAGTTGTTAAGATGTTAAGTTCTGTACCCTGTATGCAGGGCCTGCCTTTTCCTGTGGAGAGCTTCACTTGGACGCCTGGCTTGTTCTTCATCTATTCTAGTAATTTCGCTTCTTAGCTCTGACACTTTCTTGGTTTCTAATTTATTTCTGTGGAAAAGAAATGAAATAATCTGTCCTCTTAAGAAGGCCTTTAGAGTTTCCCAGACTGTTCCTGCAGAAACCTCTGTGGGCGTGTTTGTCTCTAGGAAGAAGCTGATTTGTTTGGATATAAATTCTGTGCAGTTCTCGTCTGCCAATAGAAGAGGGTTAAGGCGCCATCTGCGAGGTGAGTGTGAGGGGCCATCTAGACCAGCCCAATCCTGTGAGCCCCTCCTGAACACGCCCCATGTTGCTTAGTTCACCTGGTTATGTATACTGGGACCGGAGCCTGCACCGGGTCTTTATGAACCACAGGACGAACTGCCACCTGGAATCTTGGCCATGGTTCTTGCCCACCTGGATATACGTCAGGTCCTGCTCTTGGTTCTTCAGTAAGTCCATCATCCTGCCAACTATGCCAGTTGTCACAAACTTGACAAAAAGACACAAAAAGGTTTAGGGCAGCCATCCGTATATAATTTCCTGGCTGCAAAATTGGATGAAGTAATGGTATTACAGGTTAGAGTCCACAACAGAACTGATTTTCTGGCACAAAGATGGTGGCTTTAAAGGAGAGCAATGGAAGTGGTGTCATCATTGGGGCTGGAAACCAGAAGTGACGTGATCAGTAGGCCCAGGAACCGGATGTGATGTCGTTTGTTCCGTAAGTTACGTCACCAGTGGTTGAGCGTTGTCTTGGGGGGTGCAGAACCAGACGTGGTGTCATTGTGGCTGGGACCGGAAGTGACATCATCAGGGCCAAGCAGAAGTTCACACAACTGATCAGAGCAGAGAAGTGAGAGAAAGAGTTAGTGCACTCCACCACCCACTGGTCTGGCACTCTCATTCAGGCCCTTTAGCTGCCTCCCATGCGCACATGTGACAATATATATATACACACAGTTGTGCCCATAAGTTTACATACCCTGGCAGAATTTGTGAAATATTGGCCATTGTTTGGAAAATATAAATAATCATGCAAAAAATGTTTTCCTTTTAATTAGGGAGTGTGCTCAGGCCAAGCAATTTATTATCACATAATCGTGTATGCCCTTTTAAAATCATAATGATAACTTAAATCACTCAAATGGGCCATGTCAAAATTTTACATACCCTTAAATGTTGTGGCTGATAATAAACACACAAGTTAACATACACAGGTTCAAATTAAGGGACTGTAACTTCTTCGACTGTGATCTGTGTCTGTATATAACTACTCAATTTAAATTCATGCAGCGCTATGCTGACTTTGCTGGATACTCAGCCATGGGGAAAGCAAAAGCACTGTCAAACAACCTGCAAGAAAGGTTGTTGATTTGTATAAATCAGTAAAAGGTTATAAAAAGATATCCAGAGATTTGAAAATACCTATCAGTAGTGTTCAAACTATGATAAAAAAGTGGAAAGTTAGGGTTTCTGTTGTTACCAAGCCATGGTCAGGTTGACAAACCAAGATTTCAGCCACAACTGCCAGGTTGTCGAGTACCAAGGGAAACCAACAAGTCACTTCGGCTGAAATGTAGGCGAGATCCACCTCCATGCTTCACAGTAGGGATGGTGTACATTTCGTCATGGGCCTTGTTGCGTCCTCTCTAAACGTAGTGTTTAAGGTTGTGGCCATAAAGTTCAATTTTGATCTCATCAATCAAAAGGACTTTGCTCCAGAACTTTTGAGGCTTGTCTAGATGCTGTGTGGCATATTGTATGTCGGCTGTTTTGAGGTGTTGGCACAATAAAGGTTTTTTTTCTTGCAACTCAACAGCGCAGTCCATTTTTGTTCAAGCACCTCCTTATTGTACATCTTAAAACAGCAGCACCACTTGTTTGCAGAGAAGAATATATATATATATTAAGTGCAAATAAAACAATAGCAAAACAATCCTTTAAAAATCAAATGTTAAAACGCAATGCAGGAAGCAGTCTTTTAAAAAACAATGACAAGCCCGGTGCTTCTTTTACATTAGCGTCTCACCTGCTTCTCCCATGCAGGCCCTGCAACAGGCGAGATGCTCTCTCTGCAGCTGACCTTCTCTGTGCCTGGTTCTACTATTGTCAGTTGCCTTACCGATCCTTGGCTCCGGTTGGCTCCCCCTGACATTGACTTGGGATTCCCCAACGACCAAGGCTCTCACATTGGGGACACCACGTCCCAAGTCCCGACTCCCACTGCCTTCCGTGGCCTTACGTGGAGAGTCACCCGTCTTCCAGTCACTCCCGCTCTCCGTAGTAATCTCAACGGTAGCGACCACATCTACTACTCCCCTGGGTGTCAGCCAAACACCCAGGTTGCCTGCTCAGCTGCCGCGAGCCTTCATTCTCTCGCTCTCCCGCAACGGCTTTCTCGCACACTCGCTCGCTTCCTGCTTCCTCCACAACCTCCGTTTCCTTCTCTTTTCTTTTTCTTTCTCTTGTTCTTCTTAACCGTCTCGGGCTTCTCTATATAATGAACGTGGCAGCTGTGGCAATCAACAGCTCCCGGGAACAATTATGCTGCGGACCGTCTCTCACCTGTGCACTTAGGTGAGAAACAACCGCAGCACGAATCCACCCGGGAACCGCTTCAGCCAAACTACCACGCCCCCTCGCTATGCCGCGAGCGCGGTGATTATTTATTTAAAAACTGGCCTTTGTTGAGAGAGCTGTGGACCCACAACACCACACACCCATATATTATAATCTAGGCTGCAAAAGGTAGTTGTGTCAAAAAAGTTAGCACTTGGTAGTTTACACTACTGAGTCCAAGACAGAACTAATCACCAGAGGAAGAGAAGCGGCTTTTATTGAGAGTTGACCGGAAGTGATGTTGCCCTTGGGGCCGGGATCGGACGTGATGTCGCCCTCTGGGCTGAGGCCAGAAGTGTCTTCTTCTGGGCTTTGGCACCTGGCGGGATTTCCCAGAAACGGTCTGCAGGGAACTGAGAAAGAGAGTCAGTGCACCCCTCTGCCCCCTAGTCGGATAAGTTCTTACGATTATATAAGCCCTTCAGCTGCCTCCTACTCACACGTGTGTGACAATATATATATATATATGCACACAGACACACACACCGGCCACTTTATTAGGTACACCTGTTCATCTGCTTGTTAATGCAAATATCTAATCAGCCAATCACATGGCAGCAACTCAATGCATTTAGGCATGTAGACGTTGTCAAGACAACCAGGTAAAGTTCAAACCGAGCATCAGAATGGGAAAGAAAAGTGATTAAAGTGACTTTAAACATGGAATGGTTGTTGGTGCCAGATGGGTTGGTCTGAGTATTTCAGAAATTGCTGATGTGTAGGGATTTTCATGCATAACCATCTCTAGGGTTTACAGAGAATGGTCCAAAAAAGGGAAAATATCCAGTGAGTGGAAGACATCTGGGCAAAAATGCCTTGATTATCCAGACATCAGAGGAGAATGGTTAGACTGGTTCGATCCGATAGAAAGGCAATAGTAACTCAAATATTCACTCGTTACAACCGAGGTAAGCAGAACACCATCTCTGAACGCAAAACACATCGAACCTTGAAGCAGATGGGCTACACAGGGTGCCACTCTTGTAAGCTAAGAACAGGTAATTGCGGCTACAATTCACACAGGCTCACCAAAACTGAGCAATAAAATATTGCAAAAATGTCACCTGGTCTGATGAGTCTGGATTTCTGCTGCAACATTCTGATAGTAGCATCAACATTTGGCATCAGCAACATGAAAGCATGGATCCATCCTGCTTTTTATTAACAATTTGTGCTGGTGGTGGAGGTGTAATGGTATGGGAGATATTTTCTGGGCACACTTTGAACCCCTTAGTACCAACTGAGCATCACTTAAATGCCATAGTCTACCTGAGTATTTTTGCTGACCATATCCATCCCTTTATAATTACAGTGTACCTATCTTCTGAAGGATATTTCCAGCAGGATAACATGCCATGTCACAAAGCTCAGATCATCTCATACTGGTTTCCTGAACGTGACAATAAGTTCACTGTACTCAAATGGCCTCTGCAGTTATCAGATCGCAATCCAACAGAGCACCTTTGGGATGTGGTGCAGTTCGAGATTGGCATCATAGATGTTCAGCTGACAAATCTTCAGCAACTGTGTGATGCTATGATGTCAATATAGAACAAAATCCTTGAGGAATGTTTCCAGCACCTTCTTGAATCAACACCATGAAGGATTACAGCAATTCAGAAGGCAAAAAGGGGTCCAACGCAGTACTAGCAAAGTACACATAACAAAGTGGCCAATGAGTGTATGATGTAATTCTAGGTATAGATAGTAACAAGATGGTAAGGCAAAGAAGTCCCTAGCCTATTTTGGATATAACTGGAGAAAACAGTAATTTGAAAAACAAAGCATTGATTAAAAATCCTTGCAAATGACCTAATTCAGCCATCCATAACTGATACCAAAGTAAATATTTTTTTCATTCATTTAGACAAGAGCATTCTATGAGGAGTCATAAAACCTCTAGCTCTGCATTTTGGATGGAATCATATTAGTGTTTTTTTTTTATATTTCATATAAAAATTAAAGGACTGCTGAGTGAAGTGCCTCACCTTTCAAGCATCAACACAAACCCTATCTATTCCAAGCTGGTTAATGCAGTAACATGCCTTTCACATGATGTAAGACAGTATAGTTGCCAGCGCTCATGCTGCTAACGACGTGATATAGACTACAATGTCTAACACTAGCTTCTGCAACTCACAGTTGATCTATTTCTTGCTCTCACTCACGAAAAACATCTCATAGTGGATGGCTATTAATTACCACATATCCATGTCAATCAATAAATCTTTATTTTATATAGTGCCCTTCATACAGCAAGCCTGAATGTAGTCAATTCCAAGAGGTACGGTACATTCAGCTTTCTTCTGGTCAGCAGTAGAAGGTTCAGGCAAATTCAACAAATCACTGATATATACTGGAACAGAGAGAGACAGACTGGATTTTCCCATTGATTGTTTTTCAGCAGATGTGATGGTGTTGTATACAGTGCCAGCAATATTGCCCAAAAATAAATACTTTTGACCTGTGAAGGTTAACCTCCTGTACATCTGGGCCTTCATTTATTGAATGGAGGCTTCCATGAGTATCAGTAATTAGCCAAAAAGACCCTTCAAGTTATAAATCTTTTTTGGGAAAGTTGAAAAACTGCATTGTGATGATGGTTTAATATTGCTCCATCACTAATTTTCACTAAAATTTGTTTGTGGTGAATATTTTTCGCATTTGGGCTGAAATGTGAGCCAGTAACTTAAACTGAAATGTCTGATAGTAGAAATACAGTATTATTAATTTATTTAAATTTGAAATTAAAAGTTTAGTGGCTTTAAGTTTATTTATGTATGTGGTACAGGACACTAGAAGAGAAAACATCAACATTTAATCACAATAAATAATTCAAACATTTATATATATTCATGAATTTGTACTACTAATGTGTTGAACACATTCTAGTTCTCATCACCAACTGTGAATTGTGCTGTGTTGCCTGAACATCAAAAAAAAAAAAACAACCACAATATTTATTTCTCTAATTCATTTTCATAGATCATTGTGCTACACCATAGAATAGATCATTGTGCTACACCATATACAATATTATGGATCTACAAAACTACATCCACCACAATTACCAAAGAATCTTCTACCTGCTAAATAGGACTAAAACCAATTTAAGACACAGCCAAAGATGTCCACCCACTGTGTAAGGCGATTTCTAACAATACTGTGGTCTAAGGCGTCAAATGCTGCAAAAAAGTCTAAATGAATAATAACAGATAAACGGCCTCTGTCCGCATTAATCCACAAGTCATTTAATACTTTAACCAGTGCAGTTTCTGTACTATGATTTGCTCTAAAACCTGACTGAGACTTATCAAGAATAGAATGTTAATTCAAGTTATCATTTAACTGCTTAAAAAACAGCTTTTTCTAGATTTTTACTTAAGAAAGGCAGATTCAAAATAAGCCTAAAGTTGTCATAAACAGATGAGTCTAAACTATTTCTCTTCAGGAGGAGTTTAACAGTTGCAGTCTTTAGACAGTCTAGGAAGACCTCTGTACCTAATCTATGTCAGCTATACTATCAATTAGAACATCAGAGACCTCTTTGAAAAAGCCTGTTCATACTGGGTCAAGGACACAAGTGAAGGTTTAAAGTTTAGAAATTATTCTATGCAGTTCAGGTACGTCTATTTCAGTGAAGAAATTTAATTTGGTAAAAAGGGAAAGCTGGGGTTCAACAGGATTCACTTTGGAGGAATGTATTGCATTATTTATAGTATCTTTTATTTTGTATTTAAAAATATGGCAAAAGCCACACAAGGTTTGCAAAAGTTTGCAGGACATTCTGTTGAATAAGTGAGACTTAGAAAATTAGCAGTAGTTGAGAATAAAACTCTTGGATTTCCATAATTGTCATTTATAGTTTTAGAGAAACAGAACTGCCTCTTTAGATCAGGTATTCTTTGGGTTTCCAAGTTATTTTAGTGCTGGAAGATTTCTTAATTTTTTTCAGGGCCCACTATGTCAGTTGCAGCCCTTACCTTAGCATTCAAATTGTTTATAATATTAGCAAACCTTGTGGATGCCGATCAATTTAAAAATAAACTTTTTTTTTTTTTTTTAATAATACGCTTCTCATTAATGATATACGGAAATCCATGATTTGTCTCGCGTCAACTTTTAATCCTTTTGAAATTACTAAATCCATCCCACAAAGTTTGACAAACAAACACTTAAAGCTGATTTATATTTAAAATTGCAGCTAAAATGGGCTGCTCCATCTTCACAAAATGACAACATCCATGTGCATGCTACTTAAAGGTTGCTACATGAAGTTAATGCAGAATTCAAACCAACTGACTGTCAGTTTCTGGGCACAGCAAATGCTATTGTTAGATGGTTATTTCTTTTTTTATTGATTTTATTTGAAGAAAATAACATTCCATACAATCAAGTCTAGCTTATACAATAAAGCAAAGAACATTACATACAAACAAGTCAAACCTAACTAGTCAAAATTCGACCCCCACCCGAGAGAAAGAAAAGAGAGCCAAAAACAAGAGCAAATCTTTAAACACAACAAAGAAGGGAGAATGTCCTTTTCCCAGATATGAATGCTTACTCTAATTTTTTTTTATTAGATCCTGCCATATTTAAAAAAAGTTTTGAGCAGATCCCTCTAACTGAGAATTAGAGTTTTTCCAGATTTAATTAGTATAGAACATCACTTACCCACTTACTTATAAAAGGTGTGCTGGGATGATTCCACTTGGGCAAGATAATTCTACATGCTTCTAGTCCCCACTTGACGCCCATCTGAAAGTACACCAAACATAGCAGTTAATGGGTTAGGAGTGATTGTGGCACCGAGGCTGTCTGACATCATTCTTGACCAAAATCTTTGAATGCCTGTTAATTTGGTGCACATCCAAAACATGTGGCCCCATGAGGCTGGAACTTGACTGCAATGTTCATATATTGAATCTTGCCCTGGATACAATTTAGACAATTTTAAACAAGATAAATGTGACTGATAAAAGATTTTAAATTGAATGATTGAATGAATGCTTTGTGTATATGGAGCTAGTGTGTATTCTATGCATGGCTGCCTTCCACTCTTTTTCTGAGACCCTTGTCCTTCCATACCCTGGGGTCTTTGAAAAGAAGGGATGTTTTTATATATTATTGAGATGCTGTCTGAGTCTTCAAGACTGATCAGTATTTCTTCTGGAATAGAATTGGGTGGTAGTTAAGGAACATTAGGCAGGTTCATTTTAACAAAGTTTCTGATTTGAAAGTAGTGGAAAAATTGTGTTGATGGGAAGTTAAATTTGAAGCACAGTTGTTCAGTCAGACTGTTATTTCTATTCAGGAGGATTTTTCTTTAATAATTATGTCATTTGTTTACATTGTTTATCATTGTTGTACACCAGTAATACCATAGCTTTGTTATAGCTGCAACGTCATTAGAAAACACTGTGACAATAAAACAACAGCACTTAGAAAATGTCTTAACTTTGCTTAAAACATCACAATTACCCTCCTAGAGAACCTTTAAGCTTTAACTGTAAAGGATTTAGAATATTAGGGATTTAACTAGGACAATTTTACTTTGACCTTGGATCTACCCTTTCTTTCTGTAATCCTACAGGAAAAATCCACATAATTGTTTTGTTTCAGATAATTTACCTGCTTAATTAAGTCTATGTCAGATTAATATATTAAGCAACAATCATTTAGATTGTCCATTGTTTATCTTTACCAAACATATCTTCTGAAAATTGTCTTCACCATTCATAAATTATTGCAGGAAAACACATTTTACAAAGTCAGTATATACAGCTCTAGCTAACAGAAAATCAGTTGATTTTCGCCACATCAATTAAACAACCATTTTGAATTTGCGTTTGGGTAACTTTAGCTGCTCTGAAGAAGGTAATTTACCAGCTGACTGCTTGTAAGATAAATTTTCAATTTCACTGCATGTCTGACTTGCTGGGCCAGAAATAATGGTCAAGCTTTTTAATTTTCATCCGTTATATTCTTTTGACAAATATATTTTTTAAGGAAACCGGATTAAATGCTTCATTGTAAGACAATGCTGTCATCTAAAATGTACTGTAAATGTGGCATTATATTGGCACAACAAAGAAATAAAATTCATAAAAGTACTGCTGAGGAATTTGTTTGCACTTCTTACATAAGGTAGCCATTGTGATATGCTCAATTAGTATTTTATCTTTAGCCATGACACTCAGTTACATATCATTGTATACACATTTATCTAGAAACAAAGATTCTAATCATTGTTTTACAGGAAATAAAATATCAGAAAGAAAGAAAATGTTTTTAATAATAATTTTATGAATTACTTTAAAGCTGAAAACTTAAATGTGGCTCAAAACCTAATTATGACATTATGCCAGGGCCTTAACACATTTTAACATTTAACAAGCACAATTTAGTTAATGAAGTGCATGGGAGAAAGTGTCTGTGAAATATGACAAGAAAAGCTTTTTTTACCATTTCCTTGAGCACTTCCAAAACCAACAGTAACTTTTCTCTGAACAATTATAAATGTAAATGCTGCACATGGTATGTGGTTCAGAAGGTAGATTATATTATTTAAATGCTTATACTGCTGTCATCCAGATTTTTCCTTCCTTGGGCTGAATATTTATTTTCTAAAAAGTTTAACTTTATTTTTTCTAACATGAGATGCTAAATGAAGGACCTCATATTACCCACTGCATCTGTACATACCAAAACTTTCAACTTGAAATTTTGATGAAATTACAATAATTCTGTTTTTAGCATGTGCCCACTCTGCTCCTTCTAACACAATCCACTCCAAGTAATGGAAAAGATACAATAGACCTATTGATGATAAAGGTCAATGTTCATATTCTGTATAAAGAATCTTCCAGCAATGCTTTTAAGTTTAGTTTATTGCTTATCTCAACTTGGCTAATTTTTTGCTTAGTACTCAAAACAGGTCAGCGTGTTTACAAAGGTTTAAAGCTATAATGCAATTATAGAAATAGTTACACCATACATTACAAATTAAGGCAATTTCACCCTGCTTAATGTAAACAAATAATGACAATCAAAAGTAATTTACATTACAATTGAGATAATCACTGAAGGTGAAAAACAAAAATTCAAGTCAATAGCATTTCTGGAAAATATAAAGGTAAAAAAAAATAAATGTTGCACTTGATTAAAATGCTATTTACATAGGCAGAATTCAGCTTTCAAGATATGTTCAGTCTTAGTTTGCTGATGACATTGCATTTTATAATATGTTAATGCTAAAAATATAAATCAGCATTAATAGTATCTTTACATCTTTTTTTCTTGCAATGTTAATAGTCTGTTACCAATTGATTCTTTTTCAAGGTGTGTGGTATTAAGTAAATGGACACATACTGTAAAACTTACTTTATTGAGTACTGAATTCTGTACTGAGAAAAGCCCACACAGACAGAGGAAGAACAAAACAAACATCTTCTGGTGATTTTAGGCAACAGCAGCACTAATTAGTTTGCCACCACACTTAACACAAAACAGTATTAAAATAATAATTTCTGGAGATAGATGAATTAATAACTAATCCAAGTAAATTCATGATTATCAGTTTAACAGAAAGCATTTCAAATATATACAGAAAATTTTAAAGAAATCAGGAAAATAATTTGATACATAACTTACTTTTTGGTCTCCAACATGCTTGTCAAGTGAATTTAGGCACACAATGAGATACAAAATTTGGTCTAAAGGGCAACAATGCTTTAGGTCACCTTTAGACTCGTGTTTTATAAAGTTGGAACAAAGATGGTAGAACATTATTTTCTTTTCTGATAATTATCACTTGCAAGCAACTACTCAGGGCAAAGATCCCATTCACTCAAACTATACTCCCTGAGCTAGCAGAGGTGAGATGCAAAAACAGGACACTAGCATCACAGGTGCCAGTTCTACCACTCAGCTGAATATAATTTCTGTTAGAAAACTGTAAATTTGACTCTCTTAGCTGTGAGGCAGCTTTTCCTGCATAGCAGATCCCTCTCTCTCTCTCTCCCTTACTCTGTAGCCTTACTGCACACACCAGTTTCTCCCCCTACATTAAAGAACTTAGTTGAGCTACCAATTGTCACTGGCAAGGAATTAGTCAGAGTGATGCTCCCTCTCTCTTTCTCTCTCTCTCTCATGCTGTTGTTGCCAAGATGGCCAAGTTAAAATGTGAACACAGGTTGCTGAAATCAGAACTCTATTTTAGTTAAAGAGGATCTCCCTCAGCAGGCATCAGATTTGGCCACTTAGCCTATGATGCTTTTGGTATGTAGCAGCTCTCTAGCCCGGCTACAGGTGCCTTCCATTGCATTTCACTATCTTACTGAGTGACTTCAGCCAAGCCTCCATTTATTATCAGTGAGGAATCACTCAGGCCAATGCTCCAACTCTTTCTCAAGTCATCCTCCTTGAGATGACAGAGGTGAGATGTAAACATAACGGCCTAGAATCAGAGTTGTCAATTTAGCTACTTAAAATAGATCTCCATTACTAAACAGCTTTTCCTGCACAGCAGCTCTCTATCCTGGCTGCATGTGCTGCTGGTTACATGAGTCCTCTTTATTAAGCTTTGCAAAAAAGTCTGATTATCCAAGTTCTGAATTTCTAAATGTATACTTACTGTTCCAAAATAAACAGAAAATAAATAATTAAGAGCTATATTACTTATATGTTCAATCAATATACACTGTGGGACTTTAGAACTATAACACTGGGAAAAACATGTCATATTGGTCTGAAACTTACAGGATGGTAGCATGTGAAAATTAATATAAGGACACATATGCAAATGATTGGTGTGGGTTATGCCCACTGGACCATCCCACTGTAGATGTAAAAGGCATCTACAAAGGGATCATCATTTAGCAGCTGCTACCAGTTAGTGTAGACTTATGGACTAAACTTGCCCTGGTAAAGCAGAATGACAGCCATACGCCCAGCTCTTTGACTTTGAGTAAAGGAGAATTGTTGGAATGCAGGAAGCTAGATTATCTTTCTGGGACATCAGCACTCATGTTAGACAGAATGCAATGAGAGTATGGTGTCAGTAAGTAAAACAGGGTCAGACCCACTGAAGTGAGGATCACCCTGATATAAAATGAATGGGAGGACAGAAATCTTGTGCACATGGCAGTGATGGACTAAATAGCCACATCACAAACTCTAGACCAACAGTTACGCTCTGTCACATGTCAATGGGTATCTGCACACATTGTTTAACACTGTTTGCAGCATTGGGGCCTTCTTACTCACCGTCCATTCCTCCAGATATCCTTGACCAAAGCCAGTGGTACATTACAGAAGTATTGGAGGCTGTGGTGGTACTCTATCTACAGAGGTTCTCTGGTGCCAAATTCCAACAAGACATATGGGCTCAAGGGTCAGAGTTCATGGATTGTTCCCAACATCTAGTTCCTGCATGTGCCATCCGTTGCACCATCACATGCCATTCCTTCCCAGGCATGCATATTCACCAGATGTTTTCCCCTCTGAGCACATCATGGTTGGACAACCTTTGGGTATGTATAGAGGCTCCATGACATGCCATTGCATAAGCACATGTCCATGTCAGACCGTGTACATGCTGTTACTTTTTCCTGTTTATTGTGCATTCACATGCATGACTGGGCTGTATTTCTAAGTAATCTGCTATACTGTATACATATTGCTTTGATATTTCATATCCCTCTTGGTGTTGTAGTTTTAATGTAGATGGACAGCAATTTAGATATGAACCACCTATGATCAAGTTAGTCAGTGCAGTTCAGGTTACAGTGATTAATATAAAATAACAATACTCTTAAAAGTCCCTAATTATTTTGCTTTATTTTGGCTATTTACAGGCAAATTTATATTATTTAGATGTTCAAAAGTAATAACTTTAATATACCAAGACAAATATTTTGCTAACCTGATTAACATTCACTTCTTAATACTTTTTAAAAATATCTTAAATTGTTTTCTTGTTTTTCAGCCTCTCTTACAAGTACTAATAGTGTGAACTAAGGCACAAAAAAATAACTATTCTTGACTACTACAAAGATCTAGTTCTCCAGGGTACTGGTTCTAATGTAAAATAACACTGTACATTAGCCACATCATTCTTGGCTGTATAAACCAAATAGCTTAGTGGTGGAGGACAATGGTGGTAATATACTTTTTATAGTAGTTGCTTCAAACTTTCAGCTGAAACTTTGCTTGTTTATATTTTTTTCCTCTCCACCATTGTCAAATGGCCATAGTTCAATGATAATTTTAACAGATATTGTTAGATTGCATTTATGTTGTGCATTTGCTGTGTTTTACTGTGGGCTTAAAAAAATCTGTATCTTTATGTGTGTTGTGGTGGACGGCCGGGGTCCATGCCCGGCCGGGACGCCCCTTTGCTATATGTTCAGGGGGAGTAGCCATGGACTGTGCAATACCTCCCCCTGGATGCTAAATGGATGCCCCCCTGGGTTGGAGTGGTGCCTCGGTTTCCCGCAGGGCTCCATGGGAATTGGAATTGGGTACAGCCCTGTTGGGTCCCGCAAGCACCGCCAAGGGGGTGCAGCAGCTGGGACTCCTGAGCCGGTATGGGCAGCGTATTCGCCACACACAGAAGTGCAGCCGGAACTTGGCAATCAAGTTTATAATTACATTTTATCTGTGGAATTGTTATAGCCCTCTGAGCCAGCACTCAGTGAAGAACCATACCAAAGTAAACTGCACTGAATTATTTTCAATATCTGCTCTAGATTTGAAACTACAAAATGAATCTGTAGCATAAAATATATAAAAATTTACATCATGTATGTTTGCCACCAAGCCTTCTTGTTTAACCTTGGCCTTTAATTTTACTAACGTGCTATTTGAGTTCTTAGAAATGAACAAGCCTAGGATAAAGTGATAATAAATTAGTTATTCTTTGGTTTGCATATGCTTCTGCTAGCAAAATAAATCCACTGATTAGAAAAGATTTAAAATAACAAGAGCTAGACCTTAGCAAGTATTCTAAATATTCATTAAGAATTTTTCTTTGGAAAACATATACATACACTCTTCCCAATAAGGATTTAAAAATTCACTAAAAAGATGGAAGATTTTAATAAAACATGTGAACCAACTTCTAATTAATTAATCCATCCATCCATCCATTTTCCAACCCGCTGAATCCGAACAGGGTCACGGGGGTCTGCTGGAGCCAATCCCAGCCAACACAGGGCACAAGGCAGGAAACAATCCTGGGCAGGGTGCCAACCCACCGCAGTAATTAATTAATTGGGTTAACTAAACATAAAGCTGACAGTCATGAATGGCATTAACGATCATTGTAGTGCATCTGTCAGGGGCAATCATAAAAAAATCACAAGTGGAATTTTTAGGAAAAATCCATGAATAGTTGTTCTAGGACTACTGCTCTTTGATTCCATTGCATGACTCCTAAAGGAAGACAGGCAAATGAAAAAAACACTACTAAACATCCATCCATCATCCAACCCGCTATATCCTAACTACAGGGTCACGTGGGTCTGCTGGAGCCAATCCCAGCCAACATAGGGCGCAAGGCAGGAAACAAACCCTGGGCAGGGTGCCAGCCCATCGCAGGGCTCACTCACCCACACACCAAACACACACTAGGGACAATTTAGGATCGTCAGTGCACCTAACCTGCATGTCTTTGGACTGCATGGGTTTCCCTGAGGAAACCCATGCAGACACGGGAAGAACATGCAAACTCCACGCAGGGAGGACCCGGGAAGCAATCCCAGGTCTCCTAATTGCGAGGCAGCAGCGCTACCACTGTGCCACCTTGCCGCCCACTACTAAACATCCACTACTAAATTCTTGCTCTGTGCCTGGTGCTCCTGGGATACACAATGTGTTATATCTACACAGCCTTTCAAGAGTGCCGTGTTTCAAGCAGTCTTTGCAGGCTTTAGTGAATTGGAAAATAAGTTAGATACTATGTAAAACGTTGTTGTATACTGACCATTGTGCATTCTTCATTTTCACAATACAACACAATAATTATTACAATCCTCAACTGAACAAGGCTGGCAGAGAGAATGAATGAATAATTAATTGAAAGGCTGAAGGCTAATGTTATGAAAAATTACACTGTCTAAACGAGTTATTTATACATGTTAAAGAACCAAGGTTAAAACAATATCTAGGATCAAGTCACAGGTAAAGGTAACTCTATTGACACTGACCAAATTCACCACAAATATTGTTCTTTACTTCTGGCTTAGATAGTATTGCTATCTGTGTTGCTATCTCTCCCCTGGCTTGAATTTAAATTACTTTTTCATGTCCCTTTTCTTCGTTTTTGTTTCTTTTGTTAATGTCAGTATTTGTTACTTATGTTTATTATTTGTGAATTATGTAGTTGTACGTGTGTCTGCTCATCTTCCTAAGTTCCATTTGTATTGTGGCTTGTTCCCCAAGAGGCAGGGCCACATGCCTATCATTGCATAGGGTCAGCCCCAACCCTAAAAAGACTGGGGAAATAAGCAGTCCTTTGCACGTGATTGATTGCACTTTGTGGTGAATTTTGCCTTTTTGTGGGATTTACTTTATTGGGTTCCTGGAGCGTTTTACTTTTTTTGCTGTCTCTTTGACCATTATTTTGGATTCTGTATTGGGTCTTATTTTCTACTAAATTGTCTATTTTAGGCAACTCCTTCTCTGCCTTTTGTGCTCCTCCAAGCTTCCTTTGTTTCAGAGCATTTTTGCAAAATAAATCTTTTTATTAATAAAAAATTTTCATCTGCCTCCTTTGTGTTCGGGATTTTCTTATTGTCAAATATAATGTTTTGAAAGAATTCTTTTCATATTTTTTAAATTATAAATCTCCTTATTAGCAAGCACCATGCACAGATAATGTGAAAGATTAAACGGAAAATATGATGTATCCACAAATTTCTTAAACAGCAACAAAAAAAGGGACCCAGGCAACTGACCAAGTTCCATGCAGCTAAACAAACATGAATAACTGATGATTCTTTAAAGTACAGTGGTGTAGTTTATTATCTTCCATCATTAGCTATATTTCATTGTAGTAATTTCAAAGTTATGTGGAAGCAATGTCTGTTAATAAAAGTCACAAAAAGTTACCAGGAGCTCAGACAACCAGATAATTTCTTAAAGATTATGTGATTGCACCAAAATAGTGAAAATATGTATGTGTCATTTCTTTCTTACCTTCTAATTTGCTACTATGCATTAATTATAATATGCATTGTTTCAAAAGCCATTTTTGCTCATTGACCAAATCAAATTTTAGAAGAGTAATACTTGTATTAAATATAATTCAACAAATACTTAGACCACCATATCATTTTCTGTAGATATGCCATGACATTGCTCCATTCCTGAAGATCAGTTTTCAATGATTCCCTTCTGCTTTTGTATTTTTATTTAATTAATTTAAATGTGTTTATATTTTTTTATAATCACAGTGAAGACAAGGGTTCACATGCTGGATCCACCATGTGTGGTCTTTGCAATTTCTCCCCATACTGTATCCGCTTGGATTTTCAATGTTTCCTCCTACTGTCCAAAGACATGCAGGTTAGGTGAACTGGTGATGGTGAATTGTCACTGGTGTGTGTGAGGGTGTATTTGTATGTTCACCCTATGATGAACTGGCGCCCTGTCCAGGGTTTGTTCCTACCTTGTGCCCTATGCAAGCTGGAATACACTCCGGCATGGCAATCCTCATCTGGATTAAGCATATTATAAAATGAAATGTCACTTAGTCTATTTAGTTTAACTGTTTGCTACTTGTTTCCAATATTGTGTATTGCATACAGTATGTTCTTTGGCAGCACATTTTTCTTATTCTATCATGTTTTACTCTGTTTTTAGATTTTGATCTGAAATATTTCATTAGTCTTTTGTTTCTGTTTTATATATACTAGGGCATTTCAAGAATACTCTTGTTTTCTCCTTAGTAGTTCCTTTTTGAGTATTTCGTAAATATATGTGGTTGTGTCCAGGCCCACAGGCCTGGGACCTAACTGGCATTGCACCACAGTGATCTCTTTATGAGTAGTGAATGCATGTTGTAGCACCATGCTGCATCTTCAGGCTGAGTCTTACTGGACTCTGTATATCACTAGGCATTAAGCCTGGTCCTAATAGTTGTGTTTTCTGTATTTTCAACTGTTCTAATTAGAATCATTTTCAATTAAACATTTTGCACTGTTTTTTATCCCTGGCTTTTCACTAGACATGTATTGTATTCCTAAGAGTAGCACAGTTTCCAAGAACAGAGATCTAAGAATCACAGAATTGCACAAGTCCATCACTACTAGCTAATCACAACTGTAGTACTCTGTGGTGTCTTGCAAAGGGTGGTAAAGCTCTGGAAATACGGTGTCATACTTTTCAATGCTCTTTTTTTTTTAAGAAATGAGCTTTGTGTTCACAGTCAAAATAAGAATTAGAGAAACAAAAGTGTTTGCACTGCAGGTAATGGGGTTTTGTACAGCTGTTGAACATAGAGGAAATTGTAAGACTTTTGTTCAAATGACCAATTTATATCCATGTAATGACAGCAGTCTTGAAAATTTTGTGTTGGATGGTGGTGGGAAAGAATGACCCAAGTCTGCAGCTGAAGCTTTTAATTTATCCCTCAGTCAACATTCCCATTGTTTTCTATTGTCATGTGTGCCAAGCATAAAATGAAAGTACAGTATAAGATTACAAGTATAAAGGTATGAGGTACTTCTCCAAGCTTATAAAAGCTTGTTGAAACACTGAAAGGAATGTAGGTATCACTTGAGTTTAGTTACAGCAAAAATACTTCTCATTTATTTTTATGTTCCAAGAGCTTAACTTTATCTTCTGGTGTTAGAAACACTTACAAAGCATCAAAAAGTGGTTGTTCATCTATGCAATGTGACCTACTAAAATAATTTTAGTTTGGAATGGTCAGAGCTGACTTAGTGAGACATATTTCTCTTGATATTGCATACTTCATTATAGGATCTGTGAATCCTTCATATTAACCAGTAATTGTACCAACGTATCAAAGACTCTTAATATGCCACACTGCACAGAGATGGATAACCTATCTACTAATGTGTAATAAAAGTTGTAAAGATAAAAAGTAGTCTTTCTTGAGATCTTGTTACACAAGAGTAAATGAGTAATAGATGCATTTCTGTAATGCCTAAACTAAAGAGTTACCAAAACAGCCAGATCCCGTTGAGCCTAGATTGTTGCGCCTTCAACACAATCCAACCTCTGCTCCTTAGGGACAAGCTGACAGAGATGGGATTAGATTCATACCTAGTGGCATGGATCGTGGACTATCTTAAAGACAGACCTCAGTATGTGCGTCTTCGGAACTGCACGTCTGACATTGTGGTCAGCAACACAGGAGCGCCACAAGGGACTGTACTTTCTCCGGTCCTGTTCAGCCTATATACATCGGACTTCCAATACAACTCGGAGTCCTGCCATGTGCAAAAGTTCGCTGATGACACTGCTATCGTGGGCTGTATCAGGAATGGGCTAGAGGAGGAGTATAGGGACCTAATCAATGACTTTGTTAAATGGTCCAACTCAAACCACCTACACCTGAACACCAGCAAAACCAAGGAGCTGGTGGTGGATTTTAGGAGGCCCAGACCCCTCATAGACCCAGTGATCATCAAAGGTGACTGTGTGCAGATGGTGCAGACCTATAAATATCTGGGAGTGCAGCTGGATGATAAATTAGACTGGACTGCCAATACTGATGCGCTGTGCAAGAAAGGACAAAGCCGGTTATACTTCCTTAAAAGGCTGGCTTCCTTCAACATCTGCAATAAGATGCTGCAGATGTTCTATCAAACAGTTGTGGCGAGTGCCCTCTTCTACGCAGTGGTGTGCTGGGGAGGCAGCATTAAGAGGAAAGATGCCTCACGCCTGGACAAACTGGTGAGGAAGGCAGGCTCTATTGTTGGCATGGAGCTGGACAGTTTAACATCTGTGGCAGAGCGAAGGGCGCTCAGCAGGCTCCTATCAATTATGGAGAATCCACTGCATCCACTAAATAATGTCATCTCCAGACAGAAGAGCAGCTTCAGTGACAGACTGCTGTCACTGTCCTGCTCCACAGACAGATTGAGGAGATCGTTCCTCCCCCAAACTATGCGACTCTTTAATTCCACCAGGGGGGGTAAACGTTAATATTTAACATTATACAAAGTTATTGTCTGTTTTTTTCACCTGTATTATTATCATTCTTTAATTTAATATTATTTATTGTATCAGTATGCTGCTGCTGAAGAATGTGAATTTCCCATTGGGATTAATAAAGTATCTATCTATCTATCTATCTATCTATCTATCTATCTATCTATCTATCTATCTATCTATCTATCTATCTATCTATCTATCTATCTATCTATCTATCTATCTATCTATCTATCTATCTAGACTATGAGGTGAAAGACAGGGAAGTAAAAGGGACATTTTGTGATTAATTACCTTGTTGTTGGGGGACACAACACAGGCCTGACCTAGATGGGTACAGTGGAACATTAGTTTCGTTTGTTTTGTTTTGCACTACCTTTAGTTATCCTTTTGATTCATAATTAATAAACTGTTATTTTTGGGACATTTTGAAGGTCAAGTGGCACTTCCCATTGAAAAATAGATGTCACATGGAACTGTATTGAAAATGCATCACTTCCATGCTAAACATTGCTATTTTGTGGGGTTTTCTTGTAAGTACTCTAGTTTCCTTCTAAAGCCTGGTAATGCTGGATTAGTTGTTCACATTTTGGTGGATATATGTCCAGAGTTGGCAGCATACATATATTTGTGTTTGTCAGGGTTGGCTGTGAATGAAAAAGCTGACAATGAAATGAGCATTGTATTGTTTTTGTTTAATTTGTATTTTTGGAGCAAGTTGATGGGAAATTAGATTTGTATTGTCAGAATCAACCAGAGTGACTGACTGTTTGGTCTAGAGATGCTCCTAGTAGTATTTTACAGTGTTTCCCAATATGATCAATAATTATTTTTTTAAATTAAATTGGCTCAGCTGTTTTTTCTTGTCAGTTTTAGAATACTCCTTTTTAGAATATCCCCCAGCTGCAAGTGCCAAGTGATTGGTTCAGGCTTTCAATGACAACATTGAGGTAACACCATATCTAGTAGGTCTTCTTGAGAAAGTATAACATGTATCCATTAGTTTACAGGTCACAGCCCCCAACAAATGTTTTAATTGGATATAAACTGGAAATCAAAGTGGAACTTCTTCAGTTACCTCTATGCACTACAGTACTCAATATGCTATGAGGCAAAGTAGACCTAAACCCAAGACAAATAGAGTGAGTGGTCAAGCGTAAGAGGATAGATTGCACTAGTATGACATTAATTGTTAAGATTGTATCAATTTGTTACAGACATTACACAGAGGGACAGAACAATATATGTAGTAACACTAAAGTACAGTATGATGACTTAAAGAATTTCCTTTCTGCCTTACAATGTACAATCTCCTAATAGATCATGACAAATTTAATGGGATGGAAGATAGTAAATGAAATCTTATAGTAGGAAAGAAATGATTAGCTCTTGTTTACAGTGCCTGTATCATTTACTGAAGATATCAGGTGAAGGAGACTTTTTCCTGGATGTCTGTTGTCTGTGGTTATTGTTTCTTCACATTTTCACACCCAAAATGACCATACACTAGGTGTTGAATGCAGTTTCAGGCCTAGAATGCTTTATACTATTCAAGCACCCTGTTGCTAAATCAATCATAATGGAAGTAATCATAATTTTAGGGATTGTTGTCAAAGTGCATTTGCGCTGACTAGGAGAGAAAACAATATGTTGAAGAAAAACACTTCGCCAAGTTTTTTTTTTCTTTTTTTAAATAAACATTTTTTTTATCTTAGATTAGATTGTGCATAGTAGTGATGCCTGTTAATTTAAATGATTATACTCTGAGAAGGATATTGCTTATAGTAAGCGCTGTAGTAGAAGGAGGGTGTCTAATATTAATATCGACAATTTATTTCAGCCATTTTCATAGTATTCTGTTTAGAATGTTGTGGGTACACTAACTTACCAACAAGTCCATCTTCACTTGCTATAGCACTTTGTTTTTGTCAGAGTCCAGATGAATTAGAGTGCTTTACAGATGGTCCCTGGAGGTGCAGCCTATGGCATTAGGAGGTTGAGAGAATTAGAGATATAAAATATGAAAAAGGGAAGAAATATGCTTAGGGTCAAGGACTTTAAATGATATCCATGTAGCTGTATTGATTCAGGACTAGAGAAAGTCAGAGATTCATAGCCATGAAGCAGTCTTCATGGGCCAGAGTTGCCTTGAAAGCTTGCATATTGTAATCTTTTTAGTTAGCCACAAAAAGATGTCATTTTGCTTAACTTCTCACTATATTCATAATGACTAACACAGTGCAACACCCTAGTACTACAGTATATGTAGGAAATTAAAGTTCTAAAATAAGTATTAAATTCTGAATGAAAAATCCATAAAAAAATCCTGGCCTAGGTAACCAGACACTAAATCAGGACTGTACAAAAGGTATTTGTCTATTATTCAGAAAAGCAACTACAAAAGAGACTTGGGACCTGCCACAAGTGAGCATTTTCTCAGGGTGATGCTGAAACTCTCGAATCATCCTAAATGATAAGCAAACCTGGGCACTCTGAATTACAAGCAGCAGCAAAATCTCCTTTCCTGTTGAAAATCATTTCCTCGCACCAGAGAAATAAACTTACCTGAGTAAATGTTTAAGAGCAAGTCACCTCGTATGGCATAAAAGTGGATTGGTACGTTTTAACGATTCAGTTTTTTAAATGTCTGTACAGAGTTGTTGGGTGTCAAGTAATGATTTATTCAATTTACTAAGTCTTATTTTCCATTTTTGTTGCAGCGCTCCAGTTGAAAAAAAATTTATTGGTAATAGAAAATACAGTGCGCACGCCAAAACGACTGAACAAACGAAGTGGCATTTTTCTATAACATTTTATCAAATTTTACTGTCTGCCGTCAATCACCGAGCACCCCGGTACAACGAATGTAATACACCTTCAATCTTAAAACGCAGCCTTGATCACAACGCTGTGCATGACGAAACAGTGGGCAGCGGACTTCTCGTTCAAGTTTACTGACGGACAGGCCGGCATTTTGCATGGAGTATGCGTTAAATCAAAAGAAACGGCATGCAAAGATACATGAACACAAGTGATCGGTGACAATGATACCTTCGTGTGCTACGCCAAATCAGAAGGGACAACTGAATTCCACGGGGCACTGATATATTCATAACAGGGGACCTATGTGATGGCAGCTGAATTTCAAAAGTTTTGCATGCCTGCCATTTGTTTTGATGACCGGTTGTGTTATATTCACCCCTTCGTTCATTATCCCAGTACTTTCTTAACCAGCCTCTCGCTGAAATGTTTTCCAGTGCGTGTCTCCAAGTATGACGTAATTTTCGGCGTGAATCCCTTACACAGAATGCGGGAAATAAACCTGCCTTTATACGGCTCAGGGAGTACAGTATGTTAAAGGCACATAGGCTTAATAAAAAATTGCCCTTTGCATCTTTTACAATATAATTAGTTATAGTACTAGGGTGTTGAACCGTTTTAGCCATTATGAATGTAGTGAAAAGTCAAGCAAAATGACACCTTTTATTGGCTAACTAAAAAGATTACAATATGCAAGCTTTCGAGGCAACTCAGGCCCCTTCTTCAGGCAAGATGTAGATCAGAATTCAGAAGTTATCCAGTAGGGAGAGCTTTTGAAAAGAGTGGATACATTTAAATATCTAGGATCAGTCATAGGGGTGGTGCCCACAGATCCCAACAGAGCTGCACCAAACTCCAACTTCCATGGAGCCCTGTGAGAATCCGAGGCATTGTTGCAACCCAGGTGGGTTACATCTAGCGTTCTGAGGGATGCAGTGCACTAAATAGGCTGTCTTCCCCCATCCTTACATTCCTCGGGCGTTCCCTTACAACATAACATGATTCATATGTAACTCCCTTTCACTTTGGATATGACTATGGTTTCAGAGAGGTGCCTGTATACAAAACATGAATCAAACTGATTGGGAAGCTCAGCTCACCATTTTGATTTCACCATGTTGAGAGCAACTTGTTTATCTCTTTAGAATTCTGACAGCATAATGTGTTTTTGATGAGAATGAAAACTGAACCAGTTGGATAGTTTTACTATAAGCCTGTTAGTTTGTGTGCTCCTGTAAAAAAATACCATCTGTATTTAAAGCAAACTTCCATGAAATTGCAAGAACTTGAAAGTAAGAATGTACAGAATTCATTGTTATTAAAGTTAATGATTTTCAATACACTTGTGTGATGACATCTATTTTCAGCATAATATTCCTGAATGTTTGAATTAGTCTCACTTCTTCAGTCAACAAGAAATCTAATATATTAGTCTGAAAATAATACAGTTTTGGAGGCACTGTGGCTCACTGGCTAGGTCTGCTGCCTCAAATCCACAGAGGCCAAGGTTCATACTTTGGCCCAAAATCTTTATGTGTGTACATTTTCCCTGTGTCACCATGTTTTTTTTCCTGTGGGTGCACTGTGGCTCCCCACATTTCAATAATATGCTGGTTAGGTAACCTGTAAACTCTATATTGGCCCCTGTATCACAGAATTTTGGAATAAACCCTTTGATAGGTTAATATCTCATTCATGGATGGTTTCTGACTTGAGTCCACTGTTTTCATGATAGACACCAGTTCTTTGCAAAATGGGTTTGAAACTGAATGGAAAGCATACAGTTTACAATTTTAACTCTTGAAGCATTTCTAATTTCTAATCCATACTTTGTAGATTACAGTTTATCCCTGAATTATCATCTTTTAAATCTCATTGTTTCATTTAATTATGTATATCTTAATCTTTATACATGTTGTCTGTGTATGCATATATATACTGTATATACATACTTGTATATGGAAGCGAAGGTATGTGATATAGTTTGCATAATTGTAGCTGAAAATCCACAAAGGGAGAAAATGAATCACATATCTTAAAGTTGCTTTTCATTCTTAAGCTTTTAACTCCTATCAGTAATCATCTTCAGAGGAAAATGATTAGACTTACAGGAATCCAAGGCAATATATTGCAAATAAGGAGGGAAGAAGGGCAGGTGGATGTGGAGAGGGAATCGATGAGGTGGGTTTCGAAGGGTGTTGGTCATAAAAACTTTTTTATTACCTGCCTGGTCTTCATTTCAATCAGCATATACAGGGTTTTTGTCCAAATGTCTGTTAATGGCGTTTTCATTGGATAGCCATGTTTCAGCCAGTTCTCTGGCACTCTTCGTATTAGCTTTGAAGTTTACTTCAAACGAGAGGCTGGTGTGGTGTAATGGCTCTGAGACTCTGCACTGGCAATTGGAAGGTTGCCCGTTCGAATCCTGTAAATGCCAGTAGGGACTCTGCTTTGTTGGGCACTTGAGCAAGCCCTTAACCTGCAATTCCTGAGCACTTTGAGTAGTGAGAAAAGCGCTATATAAATGCAAAGTAATATTATTACTTGCACTCAGTCCCATTTAAATGTGTGTCATATATATATATATATATTTATATATATAATCTTCATTTGGATCTTGATCTTTGTTTGTCCGCGAATTCACTGCCTTGTGTGGTGTTCCTGCTGTGTTCAGTAGAGGGCAATAGTGATGGAGGAGGACAGGAAGTAAGGGGGAGGATCGTTGGATGAGGTTGGAGTGTGGTGATTAAAGAGGATTGAACTAAAGGAGACTACATGCTGTTTGAACTGGCTGAATACACAACATCTTGGTTGTTACTTTTGTTTACAAACACTGTCGATAGCACTCTTTGTGTTTAGATCTGGCGTCGACACCTGCTTCGTTGTCGAGACTGTGGTTTTTTGTGTTTCTATCGACAGTCGTTGGCAGCACTTCGTCCAAATCGAATGTTCACCCACTTCTTGGAGTCGGCAGTCAGAGTATATAAGTCGGGCACACTTCTGTGATTTTCCATCAGTCAGCGGTTGGAGTTCAAGAAAGAAGCATTGCTTCTTCCTTACTCTTTGGATTGCCACAAAGCAACCTGCGAGATTGGAGAAAGGTTGAGAAGAGATCGTGAGAGGATACGACAGCGTCATGAAAACGAGACGGACTGTGAACGGAGAGAAGCAGAAATGCTCCTCCACCACCACATAATTACTATTCGGACAGTGATTCCGAGTAGGCCGTTCCTATCGAATCAATGTCCAAGGGTTTTGTTTTGTAATTTTGTTTCCCTTATAAAAAATCATAATGCTGTGCGACGAAGTGCCCAGTTCACGACTGGCAGCCGCGTTTAAACAGGGAGCCCTTCACAGACAACTTTAACATGCGCAACGTAGTTGGCCGCACATGGCTAGTATATATACTAAGCAGAGATGACACGACACGAAGCAGGTGTCGACACCAGATCTAAACACAAAGCACGGTGTCGACGCCTCACAGCGCATGACTTTTTCCACATTTTGTTATGTTACAGCCTTATTCCAAAATGGATTAAATTCATTTTTTTCCTCAGAATTCTACACACAACAGCCCATAATGACAACGTGAAAAAAGTTTACTTGAGATTTTTGCAAATTTATTAAAAATAAAAAAATTGAGAAAGCACATGTACAGAAGTATTCACAGCCTTTGCCATGAAGCTCAAAACTGAGCTCAGGTACATCCTGTTTCCCCTGATCATCCTTGAGATGTTTCTGCAGCTTAATTGGAGTCCACCAGTGGTAAATTCAGTTGGTTGGACATGATTTGGAAAGGCACACACCTGTCCATATAAGGTCCCACAGTTGACCATTTATGTCAGAGCACAAACCAAGCATGAAGTCAAAGGAATTGTCTGTAGACCTCCGAGACAGGATTGTCTCGAGGCACAAATCTGGGGAAGGTTACAGAAAAATTTCTGCTGCTTTGAAGGTCCCAATGAGCACAGTGGCCTCCATCATCTGTAACTGGAAGAAGTTCAAAACCACCAGGACTCTTCCTAGAGCTGGCCGGCTTTCTAAACTGAGTGATCGGGAGAGAAGGGCCTTAATCAGGGAGGTGACCAAGAACCCGATGGTCACTCTGTCAGAGCTCCAGAGGTCCTCTGTGGAGAGAGGAGAACCTTCCAGAAGGACAACCATCTCTGCAGCAATCCACCAATCAGGCCTGTATGGTAGAGTGGCCAGACAGAAGCCACTTCTTAGTAAAAGGCACATGGCAGCCCGTCTGGAGTTTGCCAAAAGGCACCTGAAGGACTCTCAGACCATGAGAAAGAAAATTCTCTGGTCTGATGAGATAAAGATTGAACTCTTTGGCATGAATGCCAGGCGTCACGTTTGGAGGAAACCTGGCACCATTCCTACAGTGAAGTATGATGGTGGCAGCATCATGCTGTGGGTATGTTTTTCAGCGGCAGGAACTGGGAAACTAGTCAGGATAAAGGGAAAGATGACTGCAGCAATGTACAGAGACATCCTGGATGAAAACCTGCTCCAGAGCGCTCTTGACCTCAGACTGGGGCGACGGTTCATCTTTCAGCAGGACAATGACCCTAAGCACACAGCCAAGATATCAAAGGAGTGGCTTCAGGACAACTCTGTGAATGTCCTTGAGTGGCCCAGCCAGAGCCCAGACTTGAATTCGATTGAACATCTCTGGAGAGATCTTAAAATGGCTGTGCACCGATGCTTCCCATCCAACCTGATGGAGCTTGAGAGGTTCTGCAAAGAGGAATGGGCGAAACTGGCCAAGGATAGGTGTGCCAAGCTTGTGGCATCATATTCAAAAAGACTTGAGGCTGTAATTGCTGCCAAAGGTGCATCGACAAAGTATTGAGCAAAGGCTGTGAATACTTATATACATGTGATTTCTCAGTTTTTTTATTTTAAATAAATTTGCAAAAACCTCAAGTAAACTTTTTTCACGTTGTCATTGTGGGGTGTTGTGTGCAGAATTCTGAGGGAAAAAATGAATTTAATCCATTTTGGAATAAGGCTGTAACATAACAAAATGTGGAAAAAGTGATGCGCTGTGAATACTTTCTGGATGCACTGTATATGTGTATATATATATATATATATATATATATATATATATATATCTATATATATATATATATATATATATATAAAAACACAAACACACATAGTATACATACATACAAACACATATATCAATCTTTTTCTTCTTGGCTAATATCATGCTTTTCTTTAATTTTCTTACAATTTACAGTGACTTTAAGAGCTGCTCCTTAAGTACCTAGGGAAATCAGAAGTAACTTGTTTTGACATTTCCCTGTTGATGTGATGCCATGGGTATGGCAAATGGCTTCGTAAAATGTCTCTATGCACTCTTCATCTGGTTAATTTACATTGGCTTCCTGTCCATTTCAAGATAATCACAAAAGAAACAGTTCAGAGTAACTGTCCATTCTACTTACACTATGTAGGCCTTGGTGAGCCTTTGTGATAACTAATATTCTCTGAATCAAGCATGTAGCTATTGATGTTTCACTGCATCCTGGTCATTTGTTTTTTTTGGTTTCAAATGTATACTTTGGAAATCTCTGCCTTCATTCTTGGACATTCGCATCCACCCTGAAACTGTTCATCTCTATTGCATTGAGAAATGGTAGTTTTCATACTTAACATCTGGTGGTAAGTTTTCAGCTTCTGTTTTTGTCTTGATTAAATCTGTCTTAGGTCTTTATTAGTTTTGTATACAGAATACAGAATGGCTTTACCTTTCTTCTGAATAGTCATTTGATTGTTTCAGTCCGTTAATTTTTTATTATTACTCTTAATTGATTTAATTTGTCATAGCACTAATTATGAAAAACGTCATCTAAAATAAGACTTGATGAACTCTTCAAACAGATAGTTACCAGTAGTTAAATACGAAAAATGCTAAAGGTTTCAGTTATTATTCCGGCCTCAGCTTTTGCTTTGTAGAGCTTTAGTTTTATTAAACTTTAAGCATACCAGGTTTGAAAATTAACATATGTATAATAGAGAAATACATTCCAAAGATTTGATAATGATATTTGGGAAAAAGTGGTTTCTACTCTGCTGCTTTTAAAAAAGAAGATAATAGGAAAGAATAGTTATTTTCATTGAACTACTGTATATGCGTATATATTTATGTATTTAGCTGGCTTTATAACTACAGTTTCTGTGTGTTGTTTATTAGGTACTGGAAATTCACTCCTCACCTATGTTCCAAAATATTTACTGTTATCATTCATTTTGTTTGTGATTTTATTGATTTCAAAACAATTTAGTTATAGTGTAGTTGACCAAGTTTGGAAATCAAGATGGAAATCAATAAGACAGAAAGGATAGAGAGGAAATTGAAAAGGCATAATAAAGTTCTGCATGTGTGAATGATGGTCTGTATAAAATATTTAATTCAAACACTGTGGGTAAGTTTAATAGCCTTCATGGCCTTCTACACTTTTTTTTTCAGTCAGAAACAAGATTGCAGCTGGAAAGTTAGGTCTAGTAGAAGCTCTACTTCTGTTTGTTAGTTTTATCTATGGTCTTTGTCATCATGTTTACACAAATACAACTACAGTATTTTGATATTTTTGACATTTTGATGAATAGAGGGAGTTACTAGACTTTTTTCAGGTCAAATTAAAAAAAAAGAGCACTCATTGTCTCTTTGAGAGGACAGGGAAACTTAGGCCAACCCTTTACCGATGTAGCTGATTTAGAAAGCCCAATCAAGACACTGCTTTTGTGTAGTTTGCATGCTCTCTCCATATCTACTTGGGTTTTCTGGGTACTCCAATTCCCTCCCACATCCTGTTGTCCTCCATGTTTGATGACTCTAGACTGACCCAGTGGAAGTAAATTTGTTGGTGCATGTATAAATAGGCAGTCCATGGTTCCTGCCTTTTATCGGTTGAAGTCTAGAAAGAGTCCAGCCGGTGCAACGCTATATTGCTACAGATAATTAATGGATGATAATTTTACTATTGTAGTAATGAAGAAAATGCACAAGGAGAGAAGTTACAAACTCTACACAAGTAGACCATCATTAGGGAATCAAGCCAAAAAATGACTAGTCTTATAAGGCAATACTGTTAAACTACAACTTTAGGCCTTTATCTTGCTTTGTCTTTTTGTTGCTCCAAGCCATATAATAATGTTAAGATAGATTGACAGAAACTTTATTAATCTCAAAGGAAATTGCAAGGGTACAGCAGCAGACAAAAGAGGCATAAATATACATATAACAAGAAATGCCCTAATCTTAAGTATGCTAACAATGCACAAATTCACATATAACATGGATTATCTATATGTAAATTAACAATGTGTGCGTATTTACTATAGCAAGTGTAGAGTGATTAGAAATGCACATACTTGCAACTTGCAATTTCACAATACAGTATATGAGTCAATGGCACAATATGTTGCACATGGCATCATTTTCTGGTAGACCAATTCAATACTGTGCAGCAAACAGGAAATGATACACCTTGGCAGAGGGTTGCCTCATTATAGAGCCTGATGGTAGAAATAACCTTACATAAAGCTCCTTGGAGCAATACACTTATCTCAGCCTGTTACTGAATGTGCACCTCTGTTTAGCCAAAGCCTCATACAAGGGGTGAGATTCACTGTTGAGAATGGTAAGCAGCTTCCTGAATGACCTCTATTCTGCCATTTCCTACAGTGTATACAGCCTGACTCCCAAGTTTGAACTAGCCCTTTTAATCAGTTTATTTAGTCTGTTTAGTCATCACCTGCACTAATTTCCCCAGCACACTGCCGCATAGAAAAATACACTGGCCACTACAGACTGGTAGAAAACATGTAAGACTGGCTTGCAAATACCAAACAAGTTCAGCCTCCTCAGTAAATAGAGGTGACTCTGATTCTTTTTGTATACAGCCTCTGTGTTGGTACTCCATTCAAGCCTGTTGTTCAGATGCACCCCAAGGTATCTGTATGACCTCACCCCCAGAACATATTCACCATCAATGAGAACTGGGAGCAGAGTGGGCTTGACTTTTCTGATGTCTATGATGATCTCCTTTGTCTTGCTGTTGTTGAGGTGTAGGTGGTTCAGTTTGCACCATTCATCAAAGCTGTCTACTGGTGTCCTGTATTGAATCCCCATCTCACTACTGATACACCCAAATGTAAAAATGCAGGGTGAAAAAAAAGTGAACCGGTACAGTTCCCTGTGGAACCTCTGTGCTACTCGTCATGACCATGTCCAATACACAGTTCTTAAGCGACACAAACTGTGATCTACCTGTTAAACCGCCCATTATCCCGGACACAGTGACATCATCAAACTTTATTTTCCCCAATTAGTTTGGACAATATGATGCTGAATGCATTAGTGAAGTAAAAAAAAAATCCTCATCCTTCTACCCTGTTTCTCCAGAATAAGCAGGCTCTATTCAGAATGTTGGTGACAGCGTCATCCACCACTATGTGGTCCTGGTAGACAAATTGCAGAGGTGGTGGCAAGTGAACCAATATTAGCCTTTCTATGGTCTTCACATAACATGTGAAGTCAGATCCACCAATCAGTAGTCATTTAAGACTTTTGACTGCACTATGTTGTGGACAGGTACCACACAAGATGTTTTCCATACATCAGGAACCCCTTGTAGGATCAATCTCATATTGAAGGTTTGCTGAAAAACTACATACAGTTCCCCAGAACCCTTTTTCAGTACCTTAGGGTCAAAACCACAAGGTCCAGCATTTTTGCATTGCCTGACTTTTCTTAGATTTGTTTCTTCATCTGATGTGCTGTGAAGGTCAGTCCTGGGTAGCTTGGAGGTTGACAGAATGGTGGGTGTAAGTCAATGTAGCTGCTGAATGAGGACAGAGACACTGGCAGTTGGTATGCTGAATTGTGAATAGAAGTTGAGGGGACGAGTGGGTGTGCTAAATTCTCTTGCAGAGTAGTGTGGACTAGGGTGGGGGTACAAGGAAAGTTGAACCCTACAGATTACCTAGGCACCTCAGTGGGTAAACTATGAGCAGGATGACCACAATCAAACCGGTTAAAGAATTGGTTTAACTCATTACTTCCTACATCTGATCTGCAATTGAACTAATTAAAGCCTGTGATGTTTTTCATTCCTTTTCACACCTCACTATACTATATTGCTGCAGCCTGGCCTATATCTCTATTTACCATCCTGTAGTTCTCTTTAACCTCCTTAATATTTTTCACGCACCCTTTTCATTCCAACCCCCTCATCCCAACCCCCAATCTCTAGTAATGAAAGCTCTCATTTTTGCTTTGTGTCCTTCCCCACTATAACCTATCGTCTATGGGGGAGGAAAAATACTAAACTCAAAATCTAAGCCTGTTATAAGATGATGATGTACGGATTAGTTTTTGAGCCAAATCGTGCAAGAGAAAGAGGCACTCTAGAGCAGGGGTCCCCAACCTTTTTTCCCCTGAGAGCTACTTTTACAAAATGAAAATGGCTGAGAGCTACTCATGTTTTCTAATATTTATTCTCATAGCTTATTTCAACCCAAACAAACTGAATAAGCTTGTTTTACCTGAACATTTACAAAATGTTGATGTCCTCAACTCACATTTTGCATTAAAACATCACAAAAAATATCGAGTTCACCTGCAAGTGCATTTTATGTGTCTGTATGCATTTTGTAGTGTATCTTACACTATTAAATTAAAACATGAATGCTGTCAAAACAAAACAATGCAATTCCAAGTACACAGATCGGACTTATTCATTTGTCATTTTGTCACATGTCACTGTGTCACTTTATTCACATGTCCAGTTGCATGTATGATGTGTTGTTTAGTTTGTCAGATGACTGGCATTGAGGTGTTTGGTGGAGTGGAGCCGCTGAGGTTCACTCTTATGGAGTCATTTAAATGTTCGTCTGTCAGTCTTGTTCTGAACTTTGACTTCATGACATTCATGTCAGACTCTCAGAGGTATGGAGACCCAAACAAAGCAGACATTTTCAGAGCTGCTTGGTGAAGATTCTTATAGTTATCTGGCTCTACTATGCTCCAGAAATGCTGAGAATGCTGTTGAGACTTTAACTGCACATTATTTTGAAGGTTTACTGATATATAACTTATAAAATCCAATGTCTCTCTGTCTGTCTGTCCGCTTTTCACGAAAGAACTACTTTACGGATTTAGATCAGGTTTTTTTCTATAATTTGCTTGAACATTCCAGTTGATTTTGAGACTTCACTCATTTCTCTATGTATCATTGTGATTCTCAGAGACACACAGCGGACCGAGGAGAGGGACCTTCCTCACTCACTCGCCAGCTTCTGGGCGTGTTCCTTAACTCTGCTTAGCTAGCGAACGAAAGAAGAATTGAATTCAACTTTGTCTGATACTTAAAATAAAGTGTTACTTAGGTCTTGATGAGTTTGAGTCCGGATATTCTGTTAAGTGTACGCCACATTGAAAAGATAAGATTGCAATTCAGATTGTGGATCGTGATTTTGTGTTAAAAGGATCGTGATATGATTTTTTGGAAAGATCACCCACCCCTAATTTGACTAATCAAGTATTCAAATTTATGGAGGATTCATTAACCCTTTGGCGAGCTACTTGGAAAGGGGTTGTAAGCTACCGTTAGCTCACAAGCGATGTGTTGGAGACCCCTACTCTAGAGCAACCCTCAAATACCGTAATTCTGCAATTAATTATGAATTCTTCTTGTCAATTGCTATTGTAATGACCTATTTTATAATCAAGTTCAGCATAAGTGTGGCAAATACTTACTGGAATGTTATAGAATAGTTTCAGTAACTTGGTTCCTAGGGAGCAAAGCCTACTGACACTCACATCCAAATTTTTTGGTTAAGAAGAGCCTTCATTTCACTGGCAACCCTGGTTTGTTGTTATGGAACAGTCCTTGATAGAATAACAGTGTCCACACAAAAATCAATGTACCAAGTAATGCAGACAGTAGGTGTATAACTATTCTACCATATTGCCTATGGTATCCACTTTCTCACTGACCTGGTGATAATTGGCTGCTGCTTAACAATGGTTTTATAATGACCCTTTAAAACTTATGCTGTTTTTAATTAAGTCTATATACCATATAACAGCCTGAATACAATGAATAACTGTTTTTGTTTGTGGGTGTGTATACTGTACATTAACACCTGAGGAGTTCTACTTTAATTATAAAGATGAACATTAAAAGATATAAAACACTGATATTGTGTAGTCTATAAGGTTTCTGTCAGGTCTTCATGATTCTGACTAGTTTTACTTTCCTTCAGATTACTGTCCAACAAGAAAAATGTGAAATGTGAATTGCATTGCACTGCAACAAAACCAAAGATGTGAAGTTATTGAAACAAGAAAGGCAAAAATCAAAGAAATAAGCATATGCAGATGTGCCTTCGTGTATATTGTATTATTACTTCAATGATTATGGCTTTTATCTCCAAGTTCTGATGAGTACAGACAGAATTAAAGTACCTGGAAAAACATTTAATCTCAATGTTGTGTGAGAACCAACTATCTAGTCCCAAGTGTACTTATAAAATCATCTACAATTACTTTAAATAGTACTTTTTTACACCAAAGTGCTTCTGAAAATTATTTGAAGATAGCCATGTTTATTTTGTAATAAAATCTTAAAATAAAACTGTCTTTACAGTTTTAAAATGATGATGAAGGAATAATATTTAACAAATGTGTTTTGTTTTACAGGCTAAATGTCATAGTAGATATGAAATTAAGACATGTATGTTTTCACTTGTTTAAGAAACATGTAACGAATTAATAAATTCACATTACAAGTTGAATTCCATTTCTATGTTTAATTTTCTGATCTAGGGACCAATGCTGAAATATTAAAATATTCTGTTACAGTATTTATTTTTGAATATATGAAATATTATAAAATGAAAAGTGGTGTGCAAGAAAATTCTGTTTCTCTTGATAGATGATACGGAAAAAATACAGAAAATGAAAGTAATGCTTATCAGAATAAAAAAAATCAAATAATGTTTAGCCTTTAACCTAATAGGTATTAAACATAGTCAATTAGTTTTTTGTGTGTCTAATTCTCATCACAGTCTGTCAACATTTGTTCTGTTTATGACATATCTTTAGCTAAGACTAGAGAACCTATTTATACTGTTAATCCACCTGTAAATTCTTGGCTTCTGTCTTCTAATTTCAAACTCCTTGAAATTTGAGAAACATCAGACTTGCAAACCCTTTTATGAGCTTTGAATCAGGATTACAGGCAACACTGGCATAATCCCCAAGAAACTTTAGGTCCAGGAGGCTCCTATGCATCACATAAATTACATTTATGAGCAGTATATCTAAAGGGACAGATTTAAAAAATATTTCTGTATATACTGTTTACCTGTACTGTATATTGCACTATTTTCCTGTTAACTCCTTATGAGTAGGAAAAAAATAATTTAACAGCACTCTCTGCTGGCTACTCTCCATATGCAATACCAGCTAGGGTGCATACAATATGTGATTACTCCTTCCAAATGCCCAGGAACTGTAGGCCTTTTAGTCTCAGTTTTGGGACTATAAATCCTTTCTAGTATGGGGTTGGTGAGAGAAAAATAATCAACTTTACTACTGTAATAAAAGCTCTCTCACTTTTGCCAAGCGACAAATTTCTACATACATATACAATATCATGAAAGTGCAAGTGGTTGGCAGAATTAAGAATAGGTGTTTGTAAATATGTTGAAGCAGTGTTACAAACTAATGTGTGCAAAATATAACGTTTGGAACCAATAACAGAAAATTAAGTAAATGTTTACAAATGTTGGGGTGCAGCAGCATGAATAGGTGGTGCATCAGGATATCCATATCTATGGAAAGAATATGTAAAAATACACAACAATGGATTGGTGAAACCACGTGTCAGCCATTTGGTTTGGCATATATGGAGAAATTTTCTAAACAGAAACAGTTATCTAAGAAAAAGGATTTCTGTTTGACGCATCTGTCCAGGGAGATTGTTTTTCTGAATTCCACGTGGAGGACAAGTCATGAGTTCACACAATTCACAGCTATAGAGCACTGACTGTATAAAACAACCTCTGATATGAACACACACACATAGTGCACTTGGGTATTATCTACATGGGTTTTTTTTTCATTCTCCTAACATTATTATGGTATGTGATTATTATGATACAGTGCATCCGGAAAGTATTCACAGCGCTTCACTTTTTCCACATTTTGTTATGTTATAGCCTTATTCTAAAATGGATTAAATTCATTTTTTTCCTCAGAATTCTACACACAACACCCCATAATGACAACATGAAAAAAGTTTGAGGTTTTTGCAAATTTATTAAAAATAAAAAAACTGAGAAATCACATATACATAAGTATTCACAGCCTTTGCTCAATACTTTGTCGATGCACCTTTGGCAGCAATTACAGCCTCAAGTCTTTTTGAATATGATGCCACAAGCTTGGCACACCTATCCTTGGCCAGTTTCGCCCATTCCTCTTTGCAGCACCTCTCAAGCTCCATCAGGTTGGATGGGAAGCGTCGGTGCACTGCCATTTTAAAATCTCTCCAGAGATGTTCAATCAGATTCAAGTCTGGGCTCTGGCTGGGCCACTCAAGGACATTCACAGAGTTGTCCTGAAGCCACTCCTTTGATATCTTGGCTGTGTGCTTAGGGTCGTTGTCCTGCTGAAAGATGAACCGTCGCCCCAGTTTGATGTCAAGAGCGCTCTGGAGCAGGTTTTCATCCAGGATGTCTCTGTACATTGCTGCAGTCATCTTTCCCTTTATCCTGAGTAGTCTCCCAGTCCCTGCCGCTGAAAAACATCCATCACAGCATGATGCTGCCACCACCATGCTTCACTGTAGGGATGGTATTGGCCTGGTAATGAGCGGTGCCTGGTTTCCTCCAAACGTGATGCCTGGCATTCACACCAAAGAGTTTAATCTTTGTCTCATCAGACCAGAGAATTTTCTTTTTCATGGCCTGAGAGTCCTTCAGGTGCCTTTTGGCAAACTCCAGGCGGGCTGCCATGTGCCTTTTACTAAGGAGTGGCTTCCGTCTTGCCACTCTACCATACAGGCCTGATTGGTGGATTGCTGCAGAGATGGTTGTCCTTCTGTAAGGTTCTCCTCTCTCCGCAGAGGACCTCTGATGCTCTGACAGAGTGACCATCGGGTTCTTGGTCACCTCTCTGACTAAGGCCCTTCTCCCCTGATCGATCAGTTTAGATGGCCGGCCAGCTCTGTGAAGAGTCCTGGTGGTTTCGAACTTCTTCCACTTACGGATGATGGAGGCCACTGTGCTCATTGGGAACCTTCAAAGCAGCAGAAAGTTTTCTGTAACCTTCCCCAGATTTGTGCCTCAAGACAATCCTGTCTCGGAGATCTACAGACAATTCCTTTGACTTCATGCTTGGTTTGTGCTCTGACATGAACAGTCAACTGTGGGACCTTATATAGACAGGTGTGTGCCTTTCCAAATCATGTCCAATCAACTGAATTTACCACAGGTGGACTCCAATTAAGCTGCAGAAACATCTCAAGAATGATCAGGGGAAACAGGATGCACCTGAGCTCAATTTTGAGCTTCATGGCAAAGGCTGTGAATACTTCTGTACATGTGCTTTCTCAATTTTTTTATTTTTAATAAATTTGCAAAATCTCAAGTAAACTTTTTTCACATTGTCATTATGGGGTGTTGTGTGTAGAATTCTGAGGAAAAAATTGAATTTAATCCATTTTGGAATAAGGCTGTAACATAACAAAATGTGGAAAAAGTGATGCGCTGTGAATACTTTCCGGATGCACTGTATATGTGAGCATAGTTATGTGTATTCTAAGTAATTTGTTCTGTCCAGGGATTTTTTTTTCTTTGCTTTAACTTCATGATGCTTTGGATACATACTTTTATGAATGTGTTACAATTCACTTTACTTGTTTTTTCAGTTATAACAGTTTTCATTTACATGACTACAAGGGAAATAATGTCTGTCTCACTGCACATGTTTATTACACAAGTTACTCTTGATTTGAATGTAGTTTTGTTTGTTTAATTACAACTTTGACACTGGGCTAACCCTTGCCATCAGCAATAGCAAGGAGCTGGGCATAGACTTCAGGAAGATGAATGCTGTCCATACTTGATTCAACATCAAAGTGCATACAATACATAAATACATAATACTTATATAACATAAAACACCTTCTTGGCTCTAAATTACATAGCACTGCAGAGGGCAGAGAATGCAGTATTGCACATCATTGGTATGCAAGCTGACTTCTCTTCAGGATACTTTATATATGACAAGTAATATCTTAGATGGGCGGCACGGTGGCACAGTGGGTAGCGCTGCTGCCTCGCACTTAGGAGACCCGGGTTCGCTTCCCAGGTCCTCCCTGCGTGGAGTTTGCATGTTCTCTCCGTGTCTGCTTGGGTTTCCTCCGGGTACTCCGGTTTCCTCCAAAGATGTGCAGGTTAGGTGCATTGGCGATTCTAAATTGTCCCTAGTGTGTGCTTGGTGTGTGTGTGTGTGCGTGTGTGTGTGTGTGTTTGTGAGCCCTGCGGTGGGCTGGCAACCTGCCCGGAGTTTGTTTCCTGCCTTGTGCTCTGTGTTGGCTGGGATTGGCTCCAGCAGACCCCCGTGACCCTGTAGTTAGGATATAGCGGGTTGGATAATGGATGGATGGAATACCTTAGAAAGGCAAACAGTATTGTTAAAGACCTCGGCCATCCTGCACAGTTGCTTCTTGCTTCTTTATACCTAAAGTCTCTCTATTTATTTCCAAAATTATGAAAAGACCTGCATTTTTAGATTTGCCTCAATAGAGGATACAGGCAGTAATAAAAATGAGTGAAAAATATGTAAAGTATTACAAAAAGACAGAAGCTACACAGTTATTATGTCTTACTGACATGACTATGAATGGTTGATAAATAAATGAAAAAACAAAATCCCCAATTTAAAAAAGAACTCAAAAGTGCAATTTAAGTTTTTACAATTGCATTAGTTTTATCACATTGTTAAAATTTTTTTTCTTTACTTTCCGTAGTGGTTAAAATGAGAAACATAGCAATTGACTTAGCATTGATGAGTTATGTGCATAGACATGTTTAGTTCATTTGATTTTTTTCACCTGAAAGTATACTGATGTTTTTTTTATTTTTTTCAAGTTTTAGACATATATTTTACATTTTCACTTAACATATAAGTTATATTCACATCAATAAATGCAAGGGTTCATTTTTCGGTGACCTGACCTTAGAGTCTGTCTTAATTTTCCAATATTTTAAGTTTATAGTGTTTTAATTGCAAACATAATACGTAAGTTGCATGCTAATTCTGTAAAACTAATGTTACGCCTGCAGAGTTTCTTTTAAAAACATTTGTAACTAATTGCTCTTAAAATAAGCACAAATTAAAATTTAAAGATACTCGGTAGTCTACCAATATGTGTTATGGACTGTAGGATTCTCTCTGGCTCCCCAAACAACCAATACAGACAGATACAGACACAAGTATAGCATAAACAAGAGGATTTATTTTTGGGAAACTCTTCGCTGGTAAGCATTTCCCACCACAGCCACAATACAGTATAAAGCACACAACAACTCTTTCTCTTCCTTTTTCTGTCTCACTCTCAGTCACTGCCTCCACGAAAGTGATGTACTCATTCCTCCCGACGCCTCCTCCTTGAGTTGTGGCAGACAGCCCTTTTTATTCATTCCGCAGGAGCACTTCCGGTGATATGAAGCGGTGGCTGTGAAGCATTTCCGGGTGAGGTTGGAGCCCAACAGAATAGGGATTCCGATATCCCTCAGCATCTCTTGGCTGACCCCATGGGACCCAAAAGGGCTCCCCAGAGTCTTCAATACCTGGAATGCCTTGTGGAAACCCATGTGGGGATCGTAGCTTGGTTTTGGCATTCATCCCGCATAGTATTTAACAATATTTATTTATTTTTTTTGTATAGCCCAAAATCACACAAGAAGTGCCGCAATGGGCTTTAACAGGCCCTGCCTCTTGACAGCCCCCCAGCCTTGACTTTCTAAGAAAACAGGGAAAAACTCCCAAAAAAAAACCTTGTAGGGAAAAATGGGAGAAACCTTGGGAAAGGCAGTTCAAAGAGAGACCCCTTTCCAGGTAGGTTGGGCGTGCAGTGGGTGTCAAAAAGAAGGGGGTCAATACAATACAATACAATACACAGAGCAGAACAAATCCTCAATACAGTATAAAAATTAAAATTTTAGAAGTACGGAGCAGAATTTAACAGTAAATGATATCACATAAGAAGATTTGGATATATTTAGAGTCCTGGAGACCTCGTCCATCAAGCTGCCTCCCCCATTTGGCCATTCCACGGCTAAAAAAGTTCTGGGCCAGCCAATCCGATGAAAGGACCCCTCCTTCCCATGATTCCTGCGATCCTCCATCAGGGATGACTTTACCTTAGGCAGGCAAAACAACTTGACAGGTGGGCCGTGGCACCAAGTGCCACATTTGAGTACCAAGAAGAGAAACAGAACAGGTGAGGGTTAGTATCCAATTATAACTATCATGTTACTTATGTTTTAGTGCTAATGACTAACAATAGAGATGCAGTATGTACAGTTAATCAGCAGCTCTAGTCAGGATATACTAAACTGAAGTAGTGAGTCTTCATCCGGGATTTAAAAGCTGAGACCGAAGGGGCATCTCTTATAGTAGCAGGCAGACCTTTCCACAGTTTAGGGGTCCTGTAACTAAAAGTTCGACCTCCCATTGTTATTTTATTAATCCTTGGAATCATAAGTAGACCGGCATTTTGAGATCTTAATGTGCGCTCTGGTTTGTAAGTCATGATAAGTTCCGACAAGTAAGCCGGACCTAGGCCATTTAATGCTTTATATGTTAAAAGGAGGATTTTGAAAACTGCCCTAAACTTAACCGGGAGCCAGTGTAAGGATTTAAGAACTGGAGTTATGTGTTCGTATTTTCTTGTTCTTGTAATAATTCTTGCAGCCGCATTTTGGATTAACTGGTGGCTGTATAAAGAACAGTTTGAACATCCAGTGAACACCGCATTACAGTAGTCAGTCCTACTAGAGATAAATGCATGAATTATTTTCTCAGAATCCTGTTTATTTAGAAAGCGCCTTAATTTCCTAACATTTTTAAGACGGAAGAAGCATGATTTGGACAACTTTGTAATATGTGCTTTAAATGACATGCTAGAGTCAAAGATAACTCCTAGATTGCGGGCTGATTCAGTATAATTAATGGGGATTCCAACTGAGTTAAATGATGACAAAATATTGTTATGATCAGCGTCATTCCCTCCAACAATTAACATCTCTTTTTTATCTGTGTTTAAAGACAAGTAGTTCTCATTCATCCACTCCTTTAATTCACTAACACAACTAATTAAAGACAACATTGGAGAAACTTCATTTGATTTAAATGAAAGGTATAACTGGGTGTCATCTGCATATGAGTGAAAATTAACATTATGTTTCCTAAAGAGAGATCCCAGTGGAAGCACGTAAAGTGAAAACAGTAAAGGTCCGAGTACTGAGCCCTGCGGGACACCATATTGAACTTCTGTGTATAATGATGGAGTACTGTCAGCACGTTTCTGCACATATTGGAATCAATTTGATAAATGAGAACTAAACCAAGCGAGCACGGTGCCTGTAAGCCCCACATCATTTTCTAGCCTGTGTAGTAAAATAGAATGGTCGATGGTGTCAAATGCTGCACTTAAGTCCAACAACATAATTACAGTGGAGTTTCCTTCATCAGAGGATATCAGAATGTCATTTAAACCCGTGTTAGTGCCATTTCTGTACTATGACCAGTGCGGAAAACAGATTGGAATTTCTCAAATAAATTGTAATGCATAAGGTGTGACTGAAGCTGACTGGCTACTACTTTTCCTAGTATTTTAAGAGGAACGGTAAATTTGAAATAGGCCTATAATTATTTAGTATGTGTGGGTCTAGGTCTGACTTTTTAAGTAATGGTTTAATGACTGACACTTTTAGTGCATCAGATACTGTGCCATGCAATAATGAACTATTGATAATATTTAGAATAGGCGCTGCAAGAACATCCATTGCACTTTTTACTAGTTTTGTTGGCACTGGATCTAGGGAACAAGTAGTGGGCTTCATTTTAGAAATTAAAGTTAAGACTTCCTTCTCAGTTACAGGATTAAAATTATTAAAGTGCTGAATGCAATGTGAGACAGGATCTGCTAAGCTAGTATTTGGTTTGTAGTGTGATGCAGAGATCTGGGATCTTATATTTTTAATTTTCTCATTGAAGAAGTTCATAAAGTCTGTACTGCTAATGTCTGTTGGTATTTTGCACTGTTGATCTGAATATCCATTTGTTAATTTAGCCACTGTTCTAAACAGTACCCGAGGATTTTTATTATTGCTATCTATTATTGTAGAATAGTATTCTGAGTGAGCTTTAAAGAGGCCTTTTTTATATTTATTAACACTCTCTGTCCATGCAATTTGAAAGACATGTAGCTTTGTTGTTCTCCATCTGTGCTCTAGTTTTCGACACTCTAATTTAAGAGCTCGAGTGTTTTCATTAAACCAGGGAGAGTTTCTATGTGCTTTGATCACTTTTGTTTTAAGGGGAGCCACTGTGTCCAGAGCATTTCTTAAGGTCACATTATAATGTGATGTTAGCTGATGTAAATTGTTTTCCATGTTTACATTTGATGTTAACTAATCTAAATGGTTTTCCACAATTACACTCGACTTACTCAAAGTATCCATAAATTTTGAAACAGAATTACAATCTAGATGTCGCACTGTCTTTGTTTTAATCTGTGAGTGTGTTGGCAAGGGCAGGACTAAATCAAATGTAATTAAGTAGTGATCAGAAATAACTTCATTTAATGGAGTAATATTTAAATTTTGAATTTAACTTTGTAAGTTATAATTAAATCTAATGTGTGGTTATGATTATGAGTTGGACCTTTGACATTCTGACAAAATCCTACTGAATTTAACAAATAAGTAAAACATTTGCTAAAAGTTTCAGTTTCCACATCAATGTGTACATTAAAATCCCCCATCTGTACTACGTGATCATAATTTATAGCCAAATCAGATAGAAGGTTGCTAAATTCAGTCATGAACAATGAATAAGGCCCTGGTAGTCTGTAGACTAGCACTATTAATTGTGTTGGAATCTGTTATAATATTTAAAATGAATGCCTCAAAGGATGTAAAGTTGCCTAAATTTTTAGAAGTGATTTGCATTTTGCTACAGTGAATTATTCCAAGTCAACCTCCTCGACCAGAATCTCTAGACTTATGAAGGAACGAGTAGCTATCTGGTGACGCCTCAGCTAGGGGGACAGTGTCACATTTACTAAGCCAGGTTTCAGTGAGAAGACACAGATCAGTTTTTGTACTTAATATAATATCATTTACCAAAACAGCTTTTATTTGTACACCAGGTTTCTAGCCAGCAGTGAAGGGAATGTAATCTGCTATAAATCACATCCCCTCTATATAATCTTGGTAAGGAGCCAGACACAACTAAATTCTGGCATTTTCTTTTATCTTTGATGCATAGAGAGATGAAGTTCCTCTTTTATACCTCAGATTGCTGTGAATAAATATCATTAGTGCCGACATGCAGCAATAAGGTAGATACTTCATTGTTGGCGACACGGTCCAATGCGGCATCTATGCCAGAAATCTTGGCCCCAGACAGGCATTTAACATTGACTGCTGGTTTAACATAGTTTGGAATTCTAACATTCCGCACTATGGAATCATTAATTATGAGCACTTTCTTATTCTCAGTTTCCATAGGCGCGCTGAGGAGTGCTGAGTATCTGTTCTGCGTCCGAATTGGTGACCTGGGTGCTGGGGGACTAAATTTTGGCTTCTTAAACCCCCGTCTTACTGTTACCCACTCACCCTGTGGCTAAATTGGTGCTGCTGACTTAGGCCACGCACTGACTACAGTGGGACCTAGAGAGACTGAAGCCGAATCAGAAGTAGCCGAATTGTCTAAACAAACTAAGTCGATCCAATTTTCGGTTTGCCTAATTGCTATCAGATTCCTAACGCGGTCCTCTAATTCGCGTATTTTCCCGACCAACTCTAAATTAACTAAACACTTTTGGCATGTGAAACTGTCTACACTGTCGGCCGGAAAACCTGAACTGTACATGCTGCAGGACATACAACATATAAACGTGCCCTCAATGGGCAGAGAGCAGATAGAACTTACATTTAGTGTTGATGTCATCGTCTCCGTTTCTTTGTAGTAACTTCGGTGCTTCAGCGCTTTCCGGGTTCAGCTGAATCACTAAGAGACCGTCGGCTTTAAGTTTCCACCACCCGCTGAGCGATCGACTTTAATTTCTCACTGCCGGTTATTTCTCTTGGTCAGCTGCCGGCTTTACTTCAGTTGAACTTGCTCAGGTGTTTGCGAAGGGCTACGTGGCTGTAGGAGGCGCCGCTGCTCTGTGCTTCTGCTCGCTGCTCTGCTCTGTGCTTCCGCTCGCCGCTCCGCTCTGTGCTTCCGCTAACTGCAATAGAGAGAGAGAGAGAGGTTAGTATAAGAATACACATTTTAAAAAAGCATACCCTATGTCTACAATATCATTTTTAAACATATCAGCTTGGTGTATATGTATATACAGTGCATCCGGAAAGTATTCACAGCGCATGACTTTTTCCACATTTTGTTATGTTACAGCCTTATTCCAAAATGGATTAAATTCATTTTTTTCCTCAGAATTCTATACACAACACCCCATAATGACAACGTGAAAAAAGTTTACTTGAGATTTTTGCAAATTTATTAAAAATAAAAAAATTGAGAAAGCACATGTACATAGGTATTCACAGCCTTTGCCATGAAGCTCAAAATTGAGCTCAGGTACATCCTGGTTCCCCTGATCATCCTTGAGATATTTCTGCAGTTTAATTGGAGTCCACCTGTGGTAAATTCAGTTGATTGGACATGATTTGGAAAGGCACACACCTGTCTATATAAGGTCCCACAGTTGACAGTTCATGTCAGAGCATAAACCAAGCATGAAGTCAAAGGAATTGTCTGTAGATCTCCGAGACAGGATTGTCTTGAGGCACAAATCTGGGGAAGGTTACAGAAAAATTTCTGCTGTTTTGAAGGTCCCAATGAGCACAGTGCCCTCCATCATCTGTAAGTGGAAGAAGTTCGAAACCACCAGGACTCTTCCTAGAGCTGGCCGGCCATCTAAACTGAGCGATCGGGGGAGAAGGGCCTTAGTCAGGGAGGTGACCAAGAACCCAATGGTCACTCTGTCAGAGCTCCAGAGGTCCTTTGTGGAGAGAGAAGAACCTTCCAGAAGGACAACCATCTCTGCAGCAATCGACCAATCAGGCCTGTATGGTAGTGTGGCCAGACGGAAGCCACTCCTTATGTACATGTGATTTCTCAGTTTCTTTATTTTTAATAAATTTGCAAAAACCTCAAGTAAACTTTTTTCACATTGTCATTATGGGGTGTTGTGTGTAGAATTCTGAGGAAAAAAATGAATTTAATCCATTTTGGAATAATGCTGTAACATAACAAAATGTGGAAAAAGTCATGCTCTGTGAATACTTTCCGGATGAACTATATATATATATAGTAGGAGACACCCAGGATGGACGAACACCCCAGAAGGGGTCCAGAAGATCCCTTACCATGATTGGAGGCCCTATGGGAACATAAAGGCATCCCGGCCAAGAAAGGGAAGGAGGTTGCACCTGGACTAGGCAGCCCTAGTGGGTGAATAGACATCCCGGTCAGAATTAGTGTTTCCTTATCCTGTGCAGCGGGGAGATGCAGTCCCCAGAATATGGGAATTTCATATGACCCAAAAGTACTTTCATCTGGCAATAGCCCTGGCACCGAAAATACTTCAGGGTCCTTAATAAAAAGGAACATACTCCCTTATCCAGGCGAGTCGGAACTGGGAGGACATGGAGCAACACTCGAATGGAGGAAGAAGGCAGTGTGGTGGTGAGAAGAGAGGAGAGATACTGGAGAGAGACAGAGAGAGAGAGAGATTTACTTGTGCTTTGTGTTTGCAACATTTTGGAGGTATTGTATTCAATAAACCATCCATTATTTGAACCAGTGCTCACTATGTTTCCATCAAAGATGGGTTGAGATCTACATAATCAACGTAGACCTCAGTACAGTGGAACCTCGGTTTGCGAGCATAATTCGTTCCGGAAACGTGCTCGTAGTCCAAAGTACTCGTATATCAAAGTGAATTTCCCCATAAGAAATAATGGAAACTCAGATGATTTGTTCCACAACCCAAAACTATTCATATAAAAATGATTAATACAAAATATAAAGTAAAAATACATAAAACAAATTAACTTGCACTTTACCTTTGAAAAGAATCATCGCTGGTGTGAGTGAGTTTCTGAACTCTTGTGGGATTGCACCCAATGGGACGACACGCGGAAGAGCGTCCCAAAGCAATCGCAGTCTCCCAGTGCTGTAGCAGTTTGCCGTAAAAGCGAATCCGAAAAGATCGCGGACATGCTATAAGCGCCTGCCATCAATGGGTGATACAAGGAACAAGGAACATTATAAATGTGCAGGGCCCTGCCTGACTGCTGTGTCTGTGTATAAATAACCGCGCTGTTGCTGTTTCAAGATGAATAAAGCTTGTGTTGCTGAAGTACTGAGACTCAACTTCGTGTTTTATGGTGCAAGACGGGGACTCTCACGTCACAGCACACATGTGCGCGCGCGCGAGCACACACACACACACACACACACACGATCGCGCGCGAGCACACATATACACACACGCACATGAGCACGCTCATGCACACATATACACACACACACAAGAGAGCGCGCGTGCACACACACACGCGCGTGCACACAGTCACAATGCTAATGCTGTAGTAAACACTATACGCTCGTACGGATGTTGACTATGTGAGTGAGGCACGCCGACTCAGATGGAGAATAGGAGACGATTGCCCACAATCCCGCAGTGAGAGAGAGAGAAGAACCATCAGCTCAGTTGTGATCACATGATGCTTAGCAGACAAAGCGTATACAGTACATACTACTCGTACTGCAAGACCTCGCTCGTTTATGAAGTGAAAATTTATTAAAAATTTTTGCTCGTCTTGCAAAACACTCGTAAACCAAGTTACTTGTAAACCAAGTTACTCGCAAACCGAGGTTCCACTGTATTAGTGTTTGCAGTGCAGTAATCTTTGTGATGTGCCATCTGTTGCATAGCAGATACGTAGCAACTGGATAGAATAGTAAACATATTTGTTGATACACCTTCGCCAAAAGAGATAAACCCACAATTGTTTCTGAATAGCTTGACCCAGACTAAAGTAATTGGCACCCACCATTGTTTATTTCTTTCAAAAATGATGGGACCCTTAACCTAATATTTTGTTGCACAACCTTTAAAGAAAATCACTGCAAACTATTCCTATAGCTCTCAGTGAGATTTTGCACCTGTCCACAGGTAGTTTTGCCCACTCTTCCTGAGCAAACTGCTCCAGCTGTAACAGGTTTGAAGGGTGCTTTCCATGTTTCAGTTCTTTCCATAGATGTTTCATAGGATTCAAGTCAGGGCTCATGGAAGGCAACTTCAGAATTGCCCAATGTCTTGTTCTTAGCCGTTCTTGAGTACTTTTAGTTGTGTGCTTTGGGTGATTATCCTGTTGGATGATCCATGACCTGTGCCTGAGACAGGGCTATCTGGCACTGGGCAATACATTTTGCACCAGAATGTCTTGATAGCCTTGAGATTTCATTGTTCCCTTCACGGATTCAAGGCACCCATACTAGATAAAGTAAAGCATCCCCAAAACATAGCTGAGCTGCCTCCATATTTCACAGCAGGTATGGTGTTCTTTCTTTTGAATGCTTCATTTTTTTTGTCTGAGAACATTGAGCTCATGTGACTTGCCAAAAAGCTCCAGTTTTGAATCATCTGTAGAAATGGCATTCTCCCAGAAGAATTGCCGCTAGTTAATATGCTTAGTCCAGTCTTGACATTTTATTTTTTTCCTTCAACAGGGTAGTCATCCTTGGGTCTTATTCCATTGTGTCCACTGTCACTCAGAAACGACAGATGGTGCTATCAAATACTGATGGACATTGACCTTGGAGTTCAGCTTATATCTCTTTTGAAAGTTGTCCTTGGCTTTTTGTCTGCTATTCTCACTATCCTTCTGCCCATTCTGGGGTTGAGTTTCCTCTTCTGACTACATTCAGAGAGGCTGGCTACATTCCCATGGACCTTAAATGTGTTAATAATGTTTGCAACTGTTGTCACAGCAACATCAAGCTGTTTGGTGAAGGTCTTATAGCCTTTGCCTTTAACATGCTTACTGTATCTATAATTTTCTTTCTGATCTTCTCAGACAACTGTCCACTTTGCTTTCTCTGGTCCATGCTCAGTGCAGGGCACACAGTGATACTAAACAGCAGGACGACTACTTTTCTCCGTTTAATAGGCTGAAAGACTGATTGCTCAATTGGAGACATGTGTAATACTAATTAAAGAAAACAGCAAGCTTGAAAAATCACTTTAATCCAATTATTTATGCTTTTTCCTAGGGCACCAACAAATGTGTCCAGGCAATTTTTGGAAGTTCTTTGCAGAATTAACAATACTTTATCTCTTTTTACGCTTGCTTTGCTTTACTCGATGACATATCAAAGGCATGCAGCTATACACTGGACAAGGGCAGAAGCACAACAGGCAACCCATCTGCAAAGTTTATGTTGTATTCACAACAAAGATTTGTGACACCACAGTAATAGTTTGAAATCATTCCATTTCCTAATTCAAATTCTACTTGATTTTTTCAGAGTTACTGATCTTTGTTGCCTGAGATTTCTATTCATAATTGATGATAACTGCCATCCCACTGTAATAATTTTGAGGACAGTTGTAGAGGTTCACTGGCTCTTTGTCTCTTTTTCTTGTGGAATCTGCTTCATGTCTGGAAATTTGTGCTTCTTCAGAAGTATTTCCTCATTGTAGTATGGTTTCATTTTTGTGGCTACTGTGTGCTACTTCATTGGTCACATTTGTTCTCCCTGTACACTTTCCTGGAGTTCGTCTTTCTAATCTTGCCTTTCACTGTTCAGGTGACTCATTTGTTGAGCTTGACGCAGTCTTCCTGCAGTCATTTTTTGAGTATCCTTATTCATATTTGACAACACTGATTGCTCAAATATGCTACATGATTTAGCTGGAGTGCTAATTTGAAAGCTCTTTTCAGCAAAATTGGTTTACGTGAAAGCAAGCTTCCTTTAATTGTAGCTGTTCAGCATATATACTTTTTCCTTTTAAATTTTCCTTGATTTAGTTATGGTGTCAGCTTGTCTACTGCCTCAATTATACGGCATTTTGTATAGGATTCTGAACAGCAGTGCTAATGTTTGTGATGCGATATCTCCTGTAAAGAAAAATACCGTTGATTTTATTACTATGTGTATTATACTACATGCAAATCACATGTAGAATAATGCACATCACAGACTAACAGTGAATATGTCCAATACAATGTAACTGACAAAAATATATAATTTATATATGATGAAATTGACGGCCACCAGTCCACCCCTGCCGGGATGCCCAAAAGATGGAAGGATGGGGAAAGGCGGCTGCTTTAGGGCACTGCCTCCCCCAAAATGCTAGATGGTTGCTTCTCCAACTGAATAAAACTACTATTGGGAAAGACTTGTGTCTCAGCCTGTCTGTGTTGGGGTTTGGGGAGCAGTTCGCCCCCTGGTGGTCCACAATGTGTATTTAAATAATAGATATTACATATGTATCCATGTATTTTTATGTATTTTGCAAAACTGACCAGTACAATAAAGTTATTTCAAAGTGTACAATGCAGTATACTATGTAAATTATCTGTTTTGTGTGTTTTTAGCCCACAAATTTTCCATTTTTCCTTCATGGCTACTACTTAATTATATTTAAAAACAATTGTATACTAGAAACCCTTTACTACAATTAGTTGTGATATTTTATCCATTTATTTAAATATGTTTAGTTAGGGATTCATAATTGAATTTTTTTGCAACTAAACTCTTTTTTCTAGTTAATGTTTTTCTCTCCATTAATATTTTAAAGTTGTTTCATGCTATGTATGTATTGTAAGTTTTGCAGTAACAAGGACACCAATGGGAAAAACACACTAGTATCCATAAACTTGCATCAAACAAGATATTTTAAAAAGAAGATCTTCACTGAAATGTGAAGGCAAAAGAACAGTGTTCACTGTTGTGTTTACCTGGATTGCATTAGGATATTTGCCTCTATTATCCCTGAATGGTAGGATCAAATAGACCAACAAAACCACTAACACATCAGCATAAATACAGTGTGACACTGCATGCTTTAGGTCAGTCTGTGAAATTGACAGCCTTTCAGATTTAATGTACTCCTTGCAGACACCCTATCAGTGCCAATGTACTGTATATTATTTGTTCTGAAATTCTGACTTTTTATTAATGGCCTAAATGAAGTCTAGAGAATATAAATAGTGTAAATAATGAAGGTTCCGAGGAGAAGAATAAAAGAAAGGGATAACAACAAAATACTTGAACGCACTCAAAAATACCATGCACCTTCCTTTCTAAACAAGTACTTTTGAAGCAATTTAATATTTAAAAATATACTGTTAGATGTCCTGCATGACATTTCATATTCATGTGAATACATTACATGCTCACCTGTCTATTTCTCGAATGCACGTAATCCAATCTGGGGATAAAGAATGCTGGGCCAATTTCCAGAAGCATTGAGCACAAGGTATAAACAACTCTGAGCATCACGTGCCACACACTCAAAGCTACAGCTGCCAGTTTAGAGCTGATAATCTGCCTACCATGCACAAAATGGGTCTACAGTATTGTGATATTGTTGACTTCTCCTTTTAAATTTGAAAATTGTAATTAGGGTCTCATAGACAGTTTCTGGGCTGCTACCCTAGAAAGGGTAACTCTCTTGCTTATCAGGGACCATATGCCTCCAGTGAAAGGAATGTGCTCCATGGAGCTGTCATCTGTCAAAATACTGTAGTAATATGGTGCCTGGGCAAGAATGGTAAGGCAATTTGCTTCCCACTGCATGGCAGGAGGTATTCTGGCCCTTTGCCAAAGCTCAATGATCTTAATCTCACTCTCCCTCTGGTGCTGTTAGGCAGGTTTCTTCTGGGGTACCTACTGCAGGTGAATTTTATATTGCCTCCTAGCTGTGCCATTTTACCACACAGAACAGTCACCCTTCTATTGCAAATCTGAGGTTGTGCTGGGTTCTTATCTTATCCTCTGCTCAGCTATTGCCAGCTTTTAACACAAATATTCCCTTTCAAACTAGAAGACACTTGACACAGAATAAATCATATAAAAATAAACATTCAGCAGTGGAATTCAAACATGATAATTGTGGTATGCTATGTGTTGTATGAAAATATTACTGAATTCTGGCTTCACTTCGGTCCAGAGTAGTAGATGTATTTTCCAGTGTGTTCATGGAGAGCACACCACTAACATTTTAACTACTTATTTGTGAGCTTTAGAAATAAAAATATCATACTTTTTACATTATTTGTCAGACTACCACAAAGACCCAGGTCAAGCATAAAACTTTGCAGCTTTGAACTCTCTGATAAGCCCACTTCAAAGCTGCAAAGTTTGAATTTAAAAAAAAAATCTGTACTGTATACGCATGACAACAAAATGAAGTTGGAAATGTTATTTTTAGTCATAGCATTTTAGTGGTTCTTTTCTAGGAGAATATGTTGAGTTCATAGGGATTTGTATGGGGGAAGAGCATGTGAGAGATAATATGGAGTCAATTGGAAGTACACAGAGTACAGAAGGCAAGTCTTAGCATAAATTGTGTATTGGTATCTACCTATTTAGCACAAATAGCATTCTAGTTAAAATGGCGCAACCATACATACTCAGAAATTGAAAACAAAATTTAAAAAATCATTTACCTCAACTTTCAACTTTCAATTAGGGCTGAGAATCTTTGAGAATCTGGATTTCGATCCTTAGGGTCTAAATTTGATTTAAAAAAAATTTCTAAGTTTGATATACAGTTTATTTATTTGTAAACTATATAAGCATTAGTTCAACAATAAGACACAAATTGGAATGAATGACAAATGTCTCAGTGTTTTTGGTTAATTAAAAAAAAAATGAAAAAATACTCTTCAGACATGCAAGTTGACTCACATTGCTCATATACGAGATCCAGCAAAAAGAGCAGACTCTTTTGCAAGCAACCCAATACTTACTAATCAGTGGTGCAGACGAGAGAGAAGGAGAGCTCGGCTGATCGACAAAAGTCGGAGAGTGTTGGATACACCTTTTTTTTTAAGACTGCTAGTCTTTACAGAGGAATATACTGTACATGAGTAACCTTGTATTACTGTTATTATACAGTTGTTGTTTTACATATACATAAAAATAAATATACAGCCACATTACAGCTCTTAACAATTAAGTACATTCATCCACACAAACTATCTTCTTCTGGAAATCTGTGTGAGCATGCACAGCAGTTTGGTCTTAACGGAATATCATTTAAAAAAAATAAAATTAACAACCAGAAAGCTAAAAAAATTATTTTTGCAATATGTGAATTGATTTTAAGTTGAGAATAGTATCTCAGTTCTTACCCAATACATTTAAACTACAGTTTGTAGGTCAGATGTATAGACTCCAATGAAGAACTTAGAGAAACTGATCTATAAGTTTAAGGCACATACTTTTACAAGGATAATTATTTGCTTCCAGATAGAATAACAAAATACAGAATTGCATTTAATAAGATTTCTTTACATTTATAAAGTGCTTTCCTCATGACTCAAAGTGCTTTTTATAGTGAGTGGGGAGCCACTTCAACCACCACTAATCTGTAGTATCCACCTAGATGATGTGATAGCAGCTATTGTTGTGCCAGTACACTCACTAAATATGAGCTATTAGGTAGTGAGAGTGAGAGACAGCCAATAAGAGACAGGGGATGATTAGTGGGCTAGAATGACCAGGCCATGGATGGCAAATTAGTCTGGGCATTGGGATACACCCTGCTCTTTACAAAGGATTCGTAGGGATCTTTTATGACCACAGAGAGTAAGGACCTCGTTTTTATATCTCATCCGAAGGATAGTGCCATCTTTACAGCACAGTGTCCACATCATTGCACTGTGGCATTGGGATCCACAATCAGACCACAGGGTAAGTGACCCTTGCTGTCCTCACCAACACCTCTTCCAGCTGCAACCCAAGCTATTTCTACATGGTCTCCCATCCAAGTACTGGCGGGGTCCATACCTGCTTATCTTTAGGTGGATGATGTCTTCTGAAGCACATGTGATATTGGTTGCTGGTTTAGTTAATTGGCAGTATTATTTGGAACAACGTAAATGTAGACAGATGTAGATGCCTATTGTGACAAGGTATAAGTAGAAGATCAACATGTAAAATATAAGATGACTGTTTAATAAGAAAAATCTGAGCAGTTAGTAGTTGTCCCTGCATTAGAAAGGCTATTGTGAATACGTTAAGAGTCAGTAAAAACAGACTATGCTGAATTTATTTCTTTCTGAGTTCCTAAAGAGCAGAAGTAAAATATTTATGTGATGCTTCTGACCTCATTAAGGCAAATACTGTTAAGTCTTATGATCCTAATTGAGAAAATCATCAGAGTTTTACCAAAACAGCATGTGGATCAAAGCAGGAACCAATTCTGGACAGGACACTCTTACCTATCATACTACATAAACAAAGAAAAAACATGCAAACTCCACACAGATTGTGCAGCTGGAATCAGACCTGAATACTGGAACTGTGAAACACAAGAATAAGAATTCATCACTATTTTACCTCATAGATGATAAAATGTATTTGTTTGTGAAGATTTTTTGGATATACATTTATGTAACTTGTGCTTAATCTCTAGAAGTACAGCGTGGAAGAGGAGTCATGTACTCCTGATAGGGCCACGAATGGCGGCAATATGAAAGGTGAACTCCTGATTATGACTGACTCAAACCACCCTCCCCCATCCCATCAAGGGTCCATCCAAAGTTGTGCAACTTCCTGCAATACCTTGTTATCTTGCACTTGGCTTGCTACATGGATTCCTGACAGGAAGTGAGGTGGTCTCACTACCACAGATATCAACAACTCCTTTGTGCAGGCTCATCTATCTTCCTTATCCTTTCTCCTGCATCAAAGTCCTACGGCTATGAGCATCAAATGAAGAGAACTACCATGGGGTGATGGTGTATGTTGTTAGTATGGAACCTGCACATATGGTGGTGTTTGTGTGGTGGTCGTTTAGAGGCACACCCAGGACAAGTGTCTCGTCTGTTAGCTGTGACTAGGCTGCCTATTTCATCCTAGCTTCATGGAGTTTCTGCACACTCATGATTTCAACCATTTCCAACCAACCACCTCAGAGAACAGCCCTTAAAGCCTCAGAGCTCCAACACTACAAGGTGAACATCTGTGACCTCAGTGAGGCTCGTCTTAGTAATGAAGGATCCATCACTGAAACCACAGCTGGATATACATTCTTCAGGGACAACCAAAGTCATAGATATGGATCCACAGAATTGGCCTCACTGTCGAGAATGACCTCCTCACTCATATCTCATAGTCATCTCTTGACAGCAGCTCTTGCCTAATGATCCTATGCGTTCCATTGGAGAAAATTTCCCATATGACAATTATAAGCATATATGTTCCTACACTGGATTCAACGGTGGAGGAAGAGGACAAGTTCTATGTGTCTCTTGACTAAGCAGTCCAGAATGTTCCTGCTTCAGACAAGATTAGGGAATCCATTCATGGACGGGTTTATCCATTCCCTGGATTTCAGGAATCCTGCATTTCGTTCCTGGGAATCCCGGGCTCCCAGGAATGACACAGTGCACAGGCATCTCACATGTGAACGGTTTTAGAACGACCGACACTTATTTTTAATAAAACTATTGCAATATGTTGACACAAATAAAAGACTAACCTTATCTACAAGCAGTTCATGTTGTCATATAAGTACATGTATCTTTAGTTGCGGTAATAAGAGCGTAGAAAGCGCAATGTGTCCAGCATGCGGTCATCCAGGCGACAGCGCACCTTCATGTAGAGTACGCCAGCCGCTAAGAAAGCACGCTCTGCCTCCACTGAAGTAGGCGGCACAGTCATCAGATACTGATACACTTGTTCTAAACAACGCCTGCACTTGCCGTTGCTCTGAAACACCACCATTTCGGCTTTTACTGATGCATCCAGTTTCTTGTCATCATTCTGTGATGGCAAGTGTCTTGGCACAGATAATGCGGATGCAACAGACTAACGCATTGCAAGTTCATGTTGCTGTTCAAAGCTGTTGTCTGATGAAGTGCAAGCTGCAGCAATGGCGCCACCTTAATTATTTTCAACTATAACTCTGTTATTTCTTGATCGATTTTTACACTTTTACACGCTATATATGCGAGTTTGGCCGTTCCCGTTTTCCCGGGAATTACAGGGAATGGATTCCCTAGACAAGATCACCTTACTTGGAGACTAAAATGTAACATCTGGAATGATATGATTGAGAAACATGGAACTGTAAACATGAACACTAGCGGGGTCCATCTCTTAATCTTCTGTGTAGAGCACCAACTGTCTATTACCAACACAGTGTTTCAGCTCCCCAACAAACATAAGATGACATGGATGCATCGTCGATCAAAGAACTGGCACCTCATGGACTTATATGATTGTCCTTCGGCGTGATCTCCAGAATGTCCTGATCTCACAAGTGATGCAAGGAGCAGAATGCTGGATAGAGTACAGGCTTGTTCAATCCATCCTCTGTGTTGTACTTAAATCACCTACTAGAAGACAATCCCCCAAGCCACGCCTCAACATTACATTCCTTCCAAATATTGACACCAGAAACAAACTGACAAGTCATCTTCATACTTATCCCAACCATGGATGGTGACATCATGATTACCAGTCCTGATGCTGATATACTATGTACCTCGGTGCTCACAGTCTTGTAGTCCTCCACTAAAAAAGCCCTTTAATTCTCCAAAAAGAAGAATCCATACTGGTTCGCTGAGGACACAGTTTCCCTCCTGCAGAAGTGGAAAAAAAACTAGATCAAATAGACAATGAAGGCTCTGTGAAATCCAATGCTATGCAGATGAAAACAAAACCTATGATTTCTACAGTTCCGTCAAAGGAATTTATAGTTCTTCTCAATGTAACGTAGCCCTAGTCTGAACTGCAGATGATGTGACACTCCTTCAAGACAAGCAACAGATCTTGGATTGTTGGGCAGAGTACTTTTAAGAACTGTTGAACCAAATGAACTCAGCAAATCCTTCAGTCTTTGAGAAGGTTCCCACACTCCCCAAAGTCTCTGAACTAGATGAGTGTCCAACTCTCCACAAAGTCCAATCTACTGTCCAAGCCCCAAAGAAAAAAAAGGCTCCTGGTGAATTCTGGTGGACTTGATCTTCTTGTCAAGTTGATAGATTCCTTGACTGTGTTGGACGCTTTGCAAAATTCCTGACTCATAGAAACATGCTACCATTATCATCACCTACAAGAAGAAGGGTGACCAATCAGACTATGGCAACAGCCGTGGTATTTCACTGCTTAATGTTGCTGGAAAAGTCCTTGGCTGTGTCATGCTTCTCTGGCTGCTTCATCACATTACAGACAGAGTACATCCAGAGTCTCAAGCTGGCTTTCATCCCAATTGGCATGATCTTTGACATCCGCCAACTCCTATAAAAGGCTCAGGAACACCTGTGAGACATCAGCTTTTCTTCCATTGACCTGTGGAAATCATTTGACATTGTCAACCATGAGATGCTTTGGGATGAACTTTGTAAGTTTGGATCTTCACTGGGAAAGCCTTCAGATGACTGTTGAGTCCTTACACTCAGCTTATTCTTGGATGGTCCAGGAAATCAGTACCTCCAAGACACTGACCCTCAGACTGCCTCCCAGCACATAGATCCTACAGAGGGCATCAAAACTGGCAACAAGACACTGAGGAACACACAATCCTTCCCCTACCTTGGAAGCATAATATGATGCCACTGTAACTGAGGAGATTGTGATCCACCTCCGAATAGCTTCCTTACATTGGTCCGTCTACGCAAGCGTGTCTTCTGTAACCAAAGTTTCAGTATGGCAACTAAGGTTCTGTTATATCAAGTGGTATATACATCAGCACTTCTTTATGGATGCAAGTCCTGGACTCCGTACCAGAAGCAAATTCACACACTAGAAGCGTTCCACATCAGCTGCCTGCAGAAGATCCAAGGCATCACTTGTGAGGACATGGTTCTACACAGTAAAATTCTGGAATGCTGCTCATTAACTGGCATTGAGACCATGATGCTCACCTGTGTCCTCTGCTTGACTGGGCATGTTATCCACATGGATGATTCTCGGCTTCCCTGGATGGCCCTGTATGGTGAACTCACTAAAGGATCCTGACCTCAAGGTGGACTGAACAAATGCTGGAAGAACTACTTGAAGTATTTTCTCAAAGCCCGAACACTTGCTGGGCACCACATGCTTTGGAGATGGACAATAATTGAAGGAATCCATCATTTTGAACAACAACAGACACATCAACAAGAGGAGAAGAGAATGGCAAGACATCAACCACAAAACCCACTGTGCATAAAAGACAATTCCTTTGCCCATCGTGCCCCCAGGTTTGTCTTTTCTGAATTGGCCTGCTTTCCCACCAGCGTACACACAGGAGGGGGAATGATGGAGATGGACAAATGGATGGGCAGCATCATCATCGGATCGATAGACATCTGTGAGAGTGAGAGAGCAATTAAAGCCACTCAGAGAGACAAAATAAGTGTCTATTGTGAAAAAAATGATTCTACTTCAAAATATATTTTTCAGTAATTACTGCACACTGAGGGAAAGACCATATGCTATCAAATGTTGTCCTGTTATTTGAAACAAGTGTTTGGACTGTTTGTAGTAGCTAGAAGCCAGTTAGCTTATTGCCTATTGCTGGAAAATTAATAGATTACGAAAAATATTGAGAAATGTGTATCAGGTGCAGGTGTATTAGCTAATAGACAATATGTGTTTAGATAGGGGGAGTTGAATTTCATTAATATGCTTGAATCCTATGAAGAAGTAATAAAAACATTTGATCAATTTAAAGAGCTAATCAATGTCTATAGCTTAGAATACTTCAGAATGTACACAATGATGACCAGATGAATTCTAAGTTAAACATCTGTAGATGCTGGAGCATTTAGCCATTGGTATGTCAAATACTTGAATGGCCTATTTGCCAATACTGAATAGGCCTTAAAGGCAGCATTGTAATCTAGCATAAAAATCCATTGTTGCATCACTGCATATTTCTTTTATAGCTTCCAGGCTCTTCATGGCAAAGCTGAGTTACTGTGTCTCTGTCAGCGCCCTTTTCTTCCCTGTGTATCAAAGTAGTGCTTGACCACTAATTGATGTTTTGATCAAAGTAATCCCTTTTTAACATTGTAAAACATAAGTAACACATCTAGCTCCATTCTAGCACACTACTGAATAATATTTCTACTTGAAATCTAAAAGCATGCATTTTATAAGGGACTCAGGGGCACTGTATGTGCAAAAGAGTGTGCCTGTATTTGAATTCATCATCAGTGATCCAAATACAATGTGCAAAGAAACCCAGTTGTTTTGTTCATAAATGGATCCCCAAATGGGCCTGCTGGGTCAATATTGTATGAAGGCCATATTACAGGCCATATAACATGTATAAAGTTAAAGATTATTTGAAACTGAGCATTGGCAAATAAAATATGCTATCTGAATAAATTACACTGGATTCAAAAAGTAGTCCGACCCCTTCACTTTTCTCACATTTTATTATGTTGCAGCCTTGTGCTAAAATCATCTAAATTATTTTTTCCCCACATTGAGCAACACACAGTTCCCCAGAGTGACAAAGTGAAAACAGGATTTTATAAATTTCATTAAAAATATAAAACTGAAATATCACATTGACAAAAGTATTCATACCATTTCAATGACATCTAAAATTTGGTTCAAGTGCATCCCATTTTATTGATTATCACTGAGTTATTTCTATACCTTGGGGCAGGGCAGTAAGCAGAGGTAGCTGACACTGGCATCTCTGTAAGTAAACAACTGATTCATAGTAAGTAAATGAAATAATTATTCCTTACTGGGGAAAAAAAGGCAGTGGTTTACTTCAAAGTGGCAAACAGAAGAGTTAAGAGAACAGTTCTTTTACCCAATTACTTTGGGTTATTTTTTTTAGTTTTACCATTTATGTTAAATCATTTAATTTTAATTAATTTTTTGTGCAGTTTTAGTAATCCAAAGTCATATAGGGTAGTCCAGATCTAATTATGCAATTTTCATTACACTATAACTTATTAAGTTTATTACATAGAGAATTCACAGCACCCGCCCTGCACATAAAGATTTCACTTAAAATTCTTTTTGTTGCTGATAGATGGCAGCACCTGCCATGCATTTGAAAATGGCGGGGAGACGGTTGTCAGTCTGACAGTTGCATAATTAGATCTGGACCCAATGAAAATTGCATAATTAGATCTGGACCACCCTGTATTTTAATAATGAGGCCAGTGCAATGCATGTCCTGTTTGATGCTGGAATTCCTAGAAAATGGGTTGGAGGAGCCACTCTTCTTTGAGGGCTACATCTGTAGGAAATGCCAGCTGATCCAGCACCTCAAGCTCAGAGTCACTGAACTGGAGGAGGAGTTGGATGGCCTCCGTTGTAGTAGAGAATTGGGTGATCAGGCCCAGATGTCCTTTGGAAAGATAGTGTGCTGCTTATGGTAGCGCCAGAGGAGATTCCAGACCAGACCAGTAGAGATAGGTGTATTAGGGTGAATGTGAAGCGCAGGTTTGCTCCAGAGACAGAGAGTCTTGCATGGTGTGATGCCTTCTGGGTGCACAGGTGGGAAGCCTCCCAGGAAGGGGTGAATGCTCTTGGCCAGAGTGGGGTGGATCCAGTGGTCATTGTCCATGTTGGAATAAAAGACATACATAAGGGTAGTATGTCAGTTCTGATATACAAATTTAGTTAGGTGCCAGGCTGAGGAGGAGAACTGACAAGGTAGTCTAATCTTAAATTATGCTTGTGCCACATGCCGGTCCAGGTAACATTGAGGAGATTAGAAGGCTTACTGCATGGCTTAAATCTTGGTATAGGGTAGAAGGAAACAGGTTTATGGGGTATTGTGAATCCTTTTGGAACAAATGGAATGCGTTCTGCCATAATGGGTGCATCCCAACTGAAGGTGCACATATGTGCTGGAGAGGCATATGAGTAGGTTAGTCGAGGATTACTTAAACTAGGGCATGGGGAGCAGGGAGTTTAGGACAGGCCAGGTGTAGAACTGTACATAAAGGAACAAACAATAATGTAAAAATAAAAATCCATTGTTTTTTAAATACTAACCCAACATTTAAATACAAACTAAAATGAGTAACATTTAAAATATCTTGTCTTAATGTTAGGCTGGTTAGAGTGATGGCTAAGAGTCTAGGGATCTGCACCAACAATTGGAAGGCTGCCGGTTTGAATCCCACAGATGCCAGAAGTGATTCCACTCCATTGGGCCATTGAGCAAGGCCCTTAACCTGCAATTGCTCCATCCTGGGTAAAATGTTAACCTGCATCCAGCCCTGCAAGCAGGTCCTCCAACTTGCAGGGAAAACTCGAAGATTAGTTAGCAGTTTCAAAGAAGTATCGGGTGTGCTTATTGATAATGTTCTTGACATAGTAAATTCGTCATTAGATACGGGGGTCTTCCCAGACTGTCTTAAGACTGCGGTAATTAAACCCCTACTTAAGAAAAATAATCTCGACCCCTCTGCTCTTGAAAATTATAGACCCATCTCTAACCTGCCTTTCTTAAGTAAAATTCTAGAGAAGGCAGTCATTATGCAGTTAAATGAGCACCTCAATAAACATGCTATTCTTGATAAATTTCAGTCAGGTTTTAGAACAAATCACAGCACAGAAACTGCACTCGTTAAAGTAGTAAATGACTTGCGGGTAAATGCAGACAGAGGCCATTTATCTGTTCTCATCCTCTTAGATTTGAGTGCCGCATTTGACACTATTGATCAGAATATTCTTAAGAATCGCCTTAGTCAATGGGTGGGCCTCTCTGGCAGTGTCTTAAACTGGTTTGAATCCTACCTGGCAGGGAGAAAATTCTTTGTTAGTTGTGGTAATTATAACTCAAAGACACATGATATTCTATATGGTGTTCCACAAGGCTCTATCCTGGGTCCGCTGCTCTTCTCAATCTACATGCTTCCATTAGGTCAGATTATCTCGGGACATAACGTGAGCTACCACAGCTATGCTGATGACACACAGCTGTATTTATCAATAGCACCTGATGACCCCAAATCTCTTGATTCGCTAACACAATGTCTAACCTGTATCTCAGAATGGATGAATAGTAACTTTCTCAAATTAAATAAAGAAAAAACCGAAATCTTAGTGATTGGCAATAATGGATACAATGAGGCTATTAGAAATAAACTGGATGCATTAGGATTAAAAGTCAAATCGGAGGTAAAAAGCTTAGGGGTAACCGTTGATTGTAATCTGAATTTTAAATCGCATATTAATAAAATCACTAGGACAGCATTTTTTCACCTAAGGAACATAGCAAAAGTTAGACCTCTTATATCATCGAAAGATGCAGAGAAATTAGTTCATGCGTTTGTCTTTAGTCGGCTAGATTACTGTAATGCACTCCTCTCAGGACTACCCAAAAAAGACATCAATCGTTTGCAGTTAGTGCAGAATGCAGCTGCTAGAATCCTTACCAGGAAAAGAAAATCCGAACACATTTCTCCAGTTTTGATGTCACTACACTGGTTACCTGTGTCATTCAGAATTGACTTTAAAATTCTGCTTATGGTTTATAAAGCTTTAAATAATCTCGCCCCGTCTTATATATCGGAATGTCTGACACCTTATATTCCAAATCGCAACCTCAGATCCTCAACTGAGTGTCTCCTTAGAATTCCAAGAGCAAAACTTAAAAGAAGTGGTGAGGCGGCCTTCTGCTGTTATGCACCTAAAATCTGGAATAGCCTGCCAGTAGGAATTCGCCAGGCTAATACAGTGGAGCACTTTAAAAAACTACTGAAAACACATTACTTTAACATGGCCTTCTCATAACTTCACTGTAATTTAATCCTGACACTCTGTATATCCAATTCATTATAATAACTATTCATTCAAAATTTGTACTAACCCCTACTCTCTCTTCTGTTTCCTTTTCCGGTGTCCTATTGGTGGTGGCTTGTGCCACCACCATCTACCCAAAGCACCATGATGTTCCAACAATGATGGATGGATTAAAAGCCAGAAGTCTGTATAACCATCAGCATAAAGTGACTCCGTGAGAACCCTAACTACAAAGAGGACTATTTCATTTATGTTAGGTAGAATGCCCAAAGGGGACTGGGCGGTCTCGTGGCCTGGAACCCCTACAGATTTTATTTTTTTCTCCAGCCTTCTGGAGTTTTTTTTTGTTTTTTCTGTCCACCCTGGCCATCGGACCTTACTCCTTTTTATGTTAACTAAGGTTGTCTTATTTGAATTTCTTATTTGTCTTTTATTCTTCTTTTCTTCATTATGTAAAGCACTTTGAGCTACTTTTTGTATGAAAATGTGCTATATAAATAAATGTTGTTGTTGTTGTTGGATTGACACTCCAGTCATTGTAAAAAAACCTCACACTATTCCACTCCATTCAAACTAGTGTGGTGCTGAGGTGTCACCCATTGCTTGGCTGCACTAAGGTGATAATTTGGGATTATGAGATGGTTCATCTTTTGGTGGGTGTGGCAATACACTGTATCTTTGCATGTTCCCAACCTTTCTCCTCTCTTAATGCTAGAAGAATCAAAAATAAAACAAGTGAGATGGAGTTGTATATAGCAGAGCATATATTACAATTTGTATTTACATTTATTTGCTCTTCAGATGCTTTTATCCAAAGAGACTTACCAAAGAGGCAAACAATCAAGTAACATTAGGCTAGGGCCTGTTTGTTCAGCAAGTATAATAGGACAGGTAGCATAAGTTGATTGCAGCAAGTGAAGATGCAATAACTCATACATTTGCAATCATAGATTACAATCAATAAAGCAATTAAACTTAAACAAATTGACCAAGATTATAAAGTATCGCAGCACAAAAACATTTTTCTTCTTTTCAATTACACAGATAATCATAGAACAGATGGGTCTTCAATTGCTTCTTAAATACATTAAGGGAGTCAGCAGTATGGATGGAGGTGGGCAGCACATTCCACCAATTAAAAACCACAAAGGAAATGGGTCTGAATTGAGACTTGATGCCACATAGAGGTGGCATCACCAGAAAATGTTCCCTGTCAGACCTGAGTCGGTGAGAAGTGGCATAGCACTTCACCAGTGTCTCCATATACTCAGGTGTTCATCCATTGACTAGGCAAGCAGCAGGAATTTGAGCTTATTCTAGAGCAATAACTTTTATTATAGCACTTATAGATCTTATAGCAATAATGGAAACCTGGCTAAATAACAAAGATTGAGATGAGTATAACATAGAGGTTTACACATTTTTGAGGAAGGATAGACAGAACAGAAAATGAGATGGAATTTCTGTTTATCTCAAACAATTTAAACTCAAGCATTCTTCAGTTGGTTGATGAGCCCCATCTTAGTGAGAACATGTGGCTTCTTCTGGAAAGCATTAGGGAAAGAGGCTTTTTTTAGGTGTGTGTTACTGACCACTCAATGCAGATAATCTCCTCTCTAATCTTCCATTTCTCTCTAAAGTTCTGGAGAAGATAGTTGCAGTACAGCTTCATGATCATCTCAAATTGAATAACCTATTTGAAAAGTTTCAGTCTGGTTTTCGCCCTGGCCATAGCACCGAAACAGCCCTGGTCAGGGTCACTAATGACCTTCTGATGTCAGCAGATACTGGTTCTCCTTCTTTACTCGTTCTCCTTGACCTGACAGCTGCTTTTGATACAATTGATCATAATATTCTTCTTCACCGTCTGCAATACACCATTGGACATTCAGGAAATGTTTACAATTGGTTGACATCTTATTTGACCGGTAGAACTGTGTATGTCGCCCTTGGCAGCGCAAATTCTCACACCCATAATGTTACCTGTGGTGTTCCACAGGGCTCTGTGTTGGGCCCCATCCTTTTCATCATTTACATGCTCCCCCTTGGAAGTGTCATTGGCAGACATGGTCTATCTTTCCATTGCTATGCTGATGACACTCAGCTTTATCTTAGGACTACCCCCACCTCCTCTACTGCTCCTCTGCCAACATCTACACAGACTATTTGTTTGGAGGAAATAGAGGCATGGATGAGGCTTAATTTCCTTCAGCAGAACAGATCTAAAACAGAAGCCATTTTAGTTGCCACACCACACCATCTTCGTTCTTCTACCATCACCAGTATCACTTTCTCTGGTCAAAGCATTCCTCTTTCTACATTTGTTACCAATTTGGGTGTTAAAATGGACTCTCAACTCACTTTTGACACCCACATTAAACATCTCTGTAAGTCATCTTTTTACCATCTCAGGAACATTGCTAAACTTCGTCCAACACTTACCCTGGCAGATGCAGAGAGGCTTGTCCATGCCTTTGTCTCGTCCAGGCTGGATTACTGTAATGCGCTCCTCATTGGGATTCCTGGCAAGAGTATCCAGAGACTCCAGTACATTCAGAACAGCGCTGCCAGGATCCTGATGAGGGTGCGAAAACATAGGCACATCACTCCTATCTTCAAAACCCTTCACTGGCTCCCTGTACCAGTTAGAATAGAGTACAAGGTTTCCCTCCTTACCCATCAGTGCATCTATGGATCTGCTCCCCTGTATTTACAGGAACTCCTTATCCCTCATACTTTCTTACGCACCCTCCGTTCTGTTCATACTAACACTCTTCAAGTTCCCAGAACTAAGCTTAGCAGTATGGGTGATAGGGCCTTTTCTTCGGTGGCGCCAAGGCTGTGGAATTCTCTCCCTGACTACCTGAGAGCCCCACAGTCGACTGATGTTTTTAAACGAAACCTAAAAACCTATCTTTTTAGAAAGACATTTTGTTAAATTATTTTTATAGATTATTTTGTTTGTTAAACTTTTTTAAGTTTGAGAAAAGACATTACAATAACGGGAGACTTTAACTACCTGAAAACAAACTAAGATAACAAAAAACAACTGTATAAGGCATATAAGACTAATAACTCCAATGTAAATCATAGCGCATATGAGAACATTATGAAGGATATTAGGGAGGCTAAAAGGTAGTTAGAAAGGAATATAGCAGATAAGGCAAAAGATGACCAAAAGAGATTCTTTCAGTATTTTAGTAGTAAAAAGAACAGTCAAGGAGAAGGTGAAATGCATCAGGAATAGTAAAGGGGAACTAAAAAATTACAGACAGTGGAATAGTAAATGTTCTAAACTCGTATTTTTCTGAGGTCTTCACATGTGAGGAAGAGAATAACCTACCCGCAGTAAAACGGAATACTAAGAAGGTACTGAGTGATTTGGAAATTTTTGAGGGAAAAGTAACCACCAGGACCAGATGATAACACATCACCAGGATCAGATAACCCTTGAGTTCTTAAGTAGGTCAGGGAGTACATATATAAACCCATGAAACATATTTTTAGGAAGTCACTGTGCACTGGAGGACTGGAAAATGGCAAATCCTGTTACATAAAAAGGTGACTGGGCAGATCCAAGCAACTATAGGGCAGAAATCTTAACGTGCATCACAGGTAAATTAATTTCTGGAATTATTAAGGATAAGATTATCACATAGGAAGAACAGGTGTTTTACTGAAAAATCAGTATGGGTTCAGAAGTGGGAGCTCCTGTTTTGCCAACATGGTGGAAGCAACAAAAAGATATGATCAATGTGGAGCATATGATATTATTTACATTGACTATCATAAAGTATTTGATAAGGTGCCACATTAGAGGTTGGGCATCAAACTATAAGAAGAGCTCAGGTTGTGGTGTGTAGATGAGTGCAGAACTGGCTCAGACACATTAAGCAGAGGGTTATGGTATGAGGAACCCTGTCCGAATTGGCTGATGCTAAGAGTGGTGTCCCTCAGGGGTCAGTGCTATGGCTGCTTCTATTTTTAATATATATAAATGATTTGGATGGGAATATCAGTAACTAGCTTGTAAAGTTTACAGATGATACCAAGCTAGATGGATTAGCAGATAATTGAGAATCTGTTGAATAATTGCAGAGGGTCTTGGACAGCTTACAGGCTTGGGCAGATTTGTGGCAGATGAAATGTAAGTAAATGTAGTATTACATGTAGGAAGTAAAAATTTTAGGTTTGAATACACAATGGGAGGTCTTAAAGTCTAAAGCAGGGGTCTCCAACCCTTTCTCCACTTGAGAGCTACTTTTACAAAATGAAAATGGCCGAGAGCTACTCATGTTTTGTAACGTTTATTCTCATAGCTTATTTCAACCCAAGCAAACTGAATAAGTTTGTTTTGCCTGAACATTTACAAAATGTTGGTGTCCGCAATTCACATTTTGCCTTCAAACATCACAAAAAATATTTAGTTCACCTGCAAGTGCATTTTGTATGTCTGTATGCATTTTCTAGTGTATCTCACACTATTGAATTAAAACATGAATGCTGTCAAAACAAAATAATGCAATTACAAAAACACAGATATTCCTTATTCATTTGTCATTTTGTTACATGTAACTGTTTCTCTTCACAAGAGTATTCACATGTCCAGTTGCATGTGTGATGAGTTTTTTAGTTAGTCAGATGACTGGCACTGCATGGAGTCAACAAGAGAGGTATGTGGTGGAGTGTAGCCACTTAGGTTCACTCTTATGGAGTCATTTAAATGTTCATCTGTCAGTCTTGTTCTGAACTTTGATTTCATGACATTCATGTTAGAAAAGGCAGACTCACAGAGGTATGTAGACCCAAACAAAGCAGACATTTTCAGAGCTGCTTGGTGAAGATTCTTATAGTTATCTGGTTCTACTAAGCTCCAGAAATGCTGAGAATGCTGTTGAGACTTTAACTGCACATTATTTTGAAGGTTTACTAATATATAATATATAAAATCCAATGTCTCTCTGTCTGTCCTCTTTTAACGAGAGAACTACTTCACGGATTTAGATCTGTTTTTTTTTTCTATAATTTGCTTGAACATTCTGGTTGATCTTGCGACCTCTCTCATTTCGTTATGTATCATAGTTCGCTTATTTGCGCTAATCTGAGGGGAGGGGCCTTCCTCACTCACTCGCCAGCTTCGGGGCGTGTTCCTTAACTCCGCTTAGCTAGCAAACGAGAGAACAATTGAATTGAACTTTGTTTGATATTTTAAATAAAATGTTACTTGATGAGTTTGAGACCGGATATTCTCTTCAGTGTATGCCACATTGAAAAGATAGATTGCAATTTAGATTGTGGATTGTGATTTTGTGTTAAAAGGATCGTGATATGATTTTTTGGAAAGACCGGCCACCCCTAATTTGACTAATCAAGTTTTAAAATTTATGTAGGATTCATTAACCCTTTGGCGAGCTACTTGGAAAGGGGTTGTGAGCTACCAGTAGCTCGCGAGCGACGTATTGGAGACTCCCTGGTCTAAAGTATACCTTATGTGAAGGATTTAGGAGTTGTAGTGAATTTGACACTATCAACTGCCAGTGTTCAGAAGCCATTAAGAAGCCTAACAGAATATAGCACGATGTGTAGAGTACAAGTCCAAAGAGGTTATGCTAAAGCTTTATAACGTACTGGTGAGGCCTCATCTGGAGTACTTTGTGCAGTTTTGGTCTCCAGGTTGTAGTGGTGCTACAATGAATTAAGAAGAAACTACGACTCCTGGCAGTCCCTTTTGTGGCCCTGTTTGGTCGTCAGCAGAGAGTCTGCTGGGGACAAGATTGGCTGGCAAGCCCTTTACAAAAGAGCTGGCTAGACAAAGGGAGGCTGGAGTTTGTGTCCGAGATCACTTGTCTGTCTTGTCAGCAGTATCACTGCCTGTGGATTATTGTTTTGTCCTGGATTATTGCACCTGTATGGATGTATGGACTGTCTTTTTGCCTGCCTGTTGTATGAGTAGAGTAGATCATTATGCTTCATCAGAGGGAGCGGTCCCAAATCTCACCACCCCTCACTGCATCAGGAATACTGATAGGACTATTTATACATTACTTACAGCAAGTTTTTCCATGTATTGTCTTTTTCTCCTTCATACCACATCATCTGTTGCTTCTGCATTTGAACTATGTTATGGACTTTGTTGTTAGTGTTACTTCACAACAGCATCAAGAATAATACCTTGAAGAGCACCGAGATGAAAAGGATGAGAGACACACACTGAGTGATAGGAAATGGGTGCAATTATTTAACAATAAATAATACACCACCATATTTTCAGAAGAGTCAGTTTCTTGCTGTTATGGCCATGGGAAACACCCTGTAAAATAATAGTTGCTGAAACTAACCACAACTATTTCTGCTCTGTTACTAAAGTTGTGTTCACTCTTCCAGTGTTTCCTCTCTCCGTGATCACCCCTTATTTTCTTCAAGACTCAATTCATCCAGTGCCCCATAAGTTTGCATGTTGTGATACTGTGATATCACTTGTAATTCACATATGTGTGCTGTTCCACACTTGTGGCAATGACCTTCATATGTGTACAATCAATCATGCTAACAACTCTAAGAAAACCAGCAATTTGCATGAATTCAGCTTGCTTTAACATTACCTTACATTGTGGGTAAATGTATAAATCTACGTGTAAAATGTTGATGCAAAATTTTAAAAATGGTTGCTTGTTATATACCCAAATCATCACTATTGCGAAGCTGCATTTTTCCCATGGCCATAAAACCTAACGTTGCCAGCATTTTCATTTTGGCTGATAGTACATGGCGTCTTTGCAAAGACTGAGTAATCACTTGATGTACAAAATTTGTTACAAATATTATTCCATCTCTGTCAAATGAATATATTTTTGCAAATTAATTTCTGTCCATTATTTACAAATCATATTCTGCCTAAACTGAAATGTGTGCTAATCTATACCAGAATGTCACCTTTTGGAAGCTCCTAGCAAGTTAGGACAGTTCACTTGTTCTCCTAAATCCTGGTGAGGCAAGTAGCAGTTTACTAAATTAGGAAAACAGAAACAATGCTATTACTCGTACTCCTAAGAAGATGACCAAATATGCCCCCATTTGAGATTTTTGAGCCAGTTAGACCCTTTTCCTACTCTGAGATGCTTGCTGAATATGGACACTGGTCTTATTCTCTCTCTCTCTCTCTCCCTCTCTGATTCAGTTGAGCTGTCCATTCTTTTCATGGTGCTCACAGCAAGCTATAATCTTCAGAATAAAATTGTGTCTTTGGAATCTCACAGAATTATTTGCACATTGAATGTCATCATAGGCATATTGAAAATATCAAATTAAATCAACTCAGAAAAAATAGACACAGTTTATTGATTAATATTTGTTTTCCACCATGCATTTAAATTAGTTAGAGTGGCTTGATATTGCTGTGGTTAGTGCTGTTATGTCAAAGCTCCAGAATCCTGGGTTTGAATCTGAGCCTGGGAACTGCCTATGTGAAGTTTACATGTTTTCTCCATGTCAGAATGCATTACTCTCCAGTTACTCCAGAGTCCTGTCCACATGCTGAAGATATGCAGATTAGATTAAATGGTAATTTATATACTGACCCAATATTAGTGAGGTTGCATATCTGCATGAGGGTACCCTGTCATGGACTGACACCTCATTTGTTGTTTGTTTCCATCTTGAGGCTTAGAGAGGTACTGGCTCTCCATTTTCTGATGAAGGGAATTACAAACATGGATAGAAGGATTTATATCAATATATAAATCAGTATATACCTGTATATACTGTATATTATTATTATAACATGGCCAGGTGAATGGGTCTTGGTTTGGTGAAGCTCATACAAATGAAACATAAATACTTATAATCAAACCAAGAACAACAGAATTAATCTGTGAATATAACTCAAACAACCACTTGAACAAAAAGCCATATAAATTCATTAAACCAGTACAAAAGACTGTTAAATAAAGACACTAAGTTGTTTACTAGACAGTAACAGAGTGACTGGTTGAATACAATCTTTAAAGCTTAAAACCTGATGTGGAAGAGTAGAGAGAACGGTTTTGGGGGAGATGGTATCATTTGAAATCAGAAACAATGCATACTCCTCTCTCTAGTGTTTTTTGTTCTCAGCAGATAGAGTACATTGTCATAAAACACAATGAAGGACAAACTGAAAACACTCAATAGCAGCCATGTGAAGAAGGATCAGTGCTACCTGTGGCACTCCAGACTTCAAGTGTCTCAGAAAAAGTCAGCCTGTATTTACCTTTGTAACCATTGTGATGGACAGCCACGGCTACTACCTGACCGGGACACAAGCAGGGCGGAAGGACCAGGGGAAAGGGCATTGATGAGGCAATACCTCTCCTGGGACACTAGAGGGCAGTCCTCCTGGGCGGCTGTGGCACCACAGATTCCTGCAGGGCATGTCGGGAACTGGAGTTTGGTGAAGCCCTGTTGGGTTCTGTGGGGGCCGCAATGGGGGGCTGCAGAGCCCTGTAGAGGACCTCCAGCGCACCTGGAAGTGATTCCAGATAATAGTGATGAGCCACCTGGAACACTACCAGGACCTGAATAAGAGGAGCTGCCTCACTCTATTGAGGGGCCAGAGTCGGAAGGAAGGCGACAAAGCCTTAGAAGGAGTGGAGGCGGATGGACTGGTGGCAAGGAAGGGAATAGACTGTATATTGTGGTGTTGGTAATGTACATAAACTGTAAATAAATCATTATCTATCTATCATAGCCTGCTTTGCAAGTGGTTCTTTACTGTTTACTGTTAAAAGTTATGTTCTTCATTAATGTTATAGCTTTCATATTTCTTTATGTCAGGAGGCTTGCATGTAGACATGAATATTGCATTACTACTATTATTCTGCCAGGATCGATTAAAAATGAATTTGAGTGAATAAATGCTGAGTTTAAAGTGCCCCTCTTAAAAGGAAATGTAAATGCCTTTTATGCAAGAGGTTCCCTTTGAATATTATTAACAACTGGTAGTATAGCTACAGCATAAAAACTTAAAATATATGAAGATATAAAAATATTAATAGCACATTTAAGCGTTTATTTTATACATATTTAACATATTTTAATATGGAAAGATACTATTAAAAGGAGCCTGAACATAAAAAATTAACTTGTTAGTTTTATCTTTATACTGTACACCTAATTCCTTTTAGAGTTACTAAAAGGTACTCAAAGGAAGGTAAATATACAAGATGAAAACTGGTTAAGTACCTTCATTACAATGGTGTAATTTTCTTTCCAGCATGTAAAAACAGCATTCAGGTCATGGTATTTTTTTACTTGGTTTGAAGAAAGCACTTAACCACACCAAAAATCCTAAATGTAAATTTCTCTTCAGACCTGTTTTCATCTTCTGCCTTTATCCGTGGTCTACTTTATTATATACTTTTTTGAAATTGAAATAATGCCAGCTAGTATCATTATGACTTAAACCTGTCCTATTTTCACTAATTTGGTTAAAAAGGTAGAATACACATAAACCTCAATTGATTCCTGGATCATTATTAAATTTATTAATTAGAATTTAATACATTTTATTTATATAAGGTTTAACTTTATTTAAGTCTGCAGCACTATATACACTTACACATTTATTCAAACACAAAATAACAATGTACATTAAGAGATAGACAGATTTTATATTCAATTAATTAGAATTTAATATTATTGTTACAGCAATGGGTTTCCAGTCTTGACGTAAATGCTGCTGCAGATGGGGCAGACTAAAAATTAAGGTGAAAATGCAAACTAAAAATTAAAATTTGCTTTGCCCTTCACGGCCACCATAAGTCTGTCCAATTTTGTAGATCATTCTATACTATAGGCACTAATATGTTATGTAAAGTAATTAGAAACATACCCATTAATGACTTTATATTTCAAAAGGAGAATTTAAAATCAATTCTGAATTTGACAGAAGCCAGTGTTACAACATATGGAGTGAGATACATGGCCATAGTTTTTAGTTTTGGTTATAATGCTTGCTGCCTGCGTTTTTCAATAAGCAGTAGTATGGGGCTTGAAAGAAATACACAAATATGAATTGTTACAGTTGAGACAGAAAATGTAAACAGCAGAGCGTTTATCTATATTTTGCACATGCACACTTTAAGTCAAAACCTTACAGTTATGACAGACTATTGCTTTTAGTTTTGGAAGTACTGTCAACGTGGCTTTACCACTCATGGCACATCTCCTCAGTAATATTTTGCAATTTCTAATGCTTTCCCACATGATGTTGAGTAAAACTGTGAGCTCTTTTCTTAATTTTTGGGTGAAATCTACCACTAGAAATCTGAATTTTAAGATGGATATTAGCAAAGGAACTGAAGTTTAGTGTTTATAAAGCTTTCAAGAACACTATTTACCTTTAGTGTAGGACTGGGTATGTAATGGAGATTAAAAATTGACAGAACTTAAAATATACAAAGGAAAATTTCACTCCTTTAAGGACTGCACAAAGTGTGTTTTTTGTGTTTTGCTATTTGTGATATCTAGCTGTTATAATTGAATGTATTAATTCTTTCAAGAATAGGTTTAAGTTTGTATTGCATAATTTACTTTACTGATAAAAACAGCTGTGCTTTGATGTTTACCCAACCTCCCTCTGGTGTCTTTCAGAGATTCTTTTAAGTACTTAGTTAGGAGGTGACATTTGTGATGGAGGTGAAGGGGTGTGTGTGTCACGGAAGAAAAACTTTTCTCTCTCTTCCAAGAAGGCAACATTTCTTTATTTGCAGAGTTACACACAAATGCCTCAGTCCATGGAGTGAGCAATCAATTTAACAATTTATCATCATTTATACTTTTCTATTACCATTGTCTCATCTAATATATCAAGTAATCTGACTCTTAATATGCAGAACTTTATTATCTCATCCAATCAACTAACACCACCAGTATTTTCTGACTCTCCCACCTCTTACACCCCAAGGGCATTTTTCAGCAATTTCAGCCTATGGGGAGAACACCCAATTAAATCCTTATTATTCAAAAAGTAAAGGCAGGACAGTCAATTTTTTGCTAAAACCTGACAGATATCTTCTCAAATGTGGTGGGAATTGTGTCTGTGTCAAATTTAAACATTCATTTACTTAGAAACTGCTGCTAAACTAGCAACAAATCATAGACACTCTCAGTGATTTTTTCAAATCCGTTTGTCTGCCCAAGATTTTAAATCACCTATAGCTCACAAACCGTTTAACCTATTGACCTATTGCCCTATTAACTCCGCTTTTGGAGTGATGATTGAGCTCCAAGGTCAAAGATCAATCCAGGAAGTGCAAGGTCAAAAATCAAATAACCTGTAGCCTGAAATTTGGTACACATATACTACGTTGAAACTCTGCACTACAACTTTATATTAAAAGCGAAGAGTTTTGGAATTATTACTCTTTTTATTTTTTTTTTTATTGTAGAATCAACTCTTGGTAACGGGCAGCAGGGCAGCGCATGCGCACGGGCACTGTTCTCATTTCTACCACCTTCGCCGTCACTTCTCCTGCCTCTCCATATCTCAAATAATTCTTGAGGCTGATAGCTAGAGGGCATCATCCCTACCACCTTTGCCATTACATCCCCTACCTCTTCATATCTTAAATCATTCTTGAGGCAGATTGAAGACTTAAGTGCCAGCTTAAGTGAAAAATTAAGGAAAATGTACTAAGTAATTGCAACACAAACACTGATTTAATTAATTTTAACGCGAAAAGTTGCTGACAAAAGAAGAGAAGAAGTGGGTCGCTAGGGTGGAGAAAAAAAGAGCTGCTCAGGAAGCAGCAAGCGCATTAACCACTGAGCAAATGAATGCTAAATGTACAGAGAAAGAGTATGATCAAGTCAAGTATATTCACTGCACGTTATCGTGCAGTACGCCGTTACTGGTATAAAATAATATTAAATATTTATATAAAATATTAATAATTCCTTGCATACACACACCCACCCATCCACACACACATATTTATCATATATATATATACACTCACTCACACAAAATCACACATTTTGTTTATTATGCTCGCATTTGGTTCTCTCCTTTTTTCAAACATTGGCATGTTACCTATTGTTGGAAATGTTTCAGTTACAGCTATACAATAGTATGAATCTTGCAATGTATGACCCACTGAGCCAGAGCTACCCCCCCATGAAATGCGATGTGGTAGGTGCCAGTCATGGCTGCCTGGCCCGTCTTTTTTTTTATAGGCTATCTCACAATTGATACATCATGCAAACATGCTCTTGGGCTTGTTTTGATAAGGTGAACCTGCTCTGTTATATCACTTGTTGTATGTATTTGCTGTTATTTTGTGAAGTAGTATGCAAAAACACACAAAAATCCAGACATGCAGTGTGACGGTAGTTCATTATGCTCGCTTGGGCTAGGTCCTTTTGTTCAAACATGGCTGTGTTACATGTCGTTGGAAATGACACAGTCTCAGCTATCTAATCACATGAAGCTTGCAATGGTATGACCCCATGAGCCAGAGCTACCCAAAGAAACACCAGGGGCCTCATGTATAACGCCGTGTGTAGAACTCACACTATAACATGGCGTAAGCACAAAAGCGGGATTGTGTGTACACACAGAAAAATCCAGATGCAGGAATCTGTGCGCACGCATACTTTCACGTTCTTCCACTACATAAATCCCGATCAGCGTGAAAAGTAACACACGTGCACGCGCCTTCTGTCCCGCCCCAACTCCTCCCAGAATTACGCCTCTTTGAATATGCAAATCAATATAAATAGCCTTCTGTGAAAAGACAATGGGAAAAGCACAGGGGAAAATATAAGAATTTCAGCGAATACCAAGTGGAGGCAAAGGAAAAACGTACTATTTGTTGGTTTAAACAGTGGTATAATCAACAAAAGAAAGTTGATCGAGTGACAGAGTGTTGGAAAAACTCGAAAGATCAAATTCACAAAGTCGCACAGTGCCCGAAATAAAAAAGAAATCACATATCAAAGTCGCTGTGAAAAGGCAAGTCGTAGCCCACCGTCTGAGTGTCATATGAAAGCGTATTAGGGTACAAACAAAAAACATAGGCACACAGTGGGAAAAAAGCACGAAATGTCAACTTTAATCTCGAAATTTCCACTTTAATCACGTAGTTTATTTTGCCATTAAAGTAGAACATCATAAACTTCATCTTAAAATCGTTTATTTTACTAGTTTCTCAAGTAGTATGTTAAATGCTTTGTTCTGTATTTGATCTTCTATGTGTGTGAATCACTACGTGCTTCCGTTCTTTCTCTTTCTCCGACAGGACACAGAATGCATTACATTCGAGATATTACAGCTCTCTGAATAATTAAAATACTGAGATGTATACGTGATATCATTTTCATGATGATAGGAATGAAAGCATGTTATTAAACATGGGAACACGGTGGCGCAGTGATTGTTCATATCTCATGCAAGAGGCTTGCTGCACCATGTGCGACCTTCGATGAAATAATTTATTACAGAAGTACTGTCTCTTTCAAACGTACTAACCTCTAATTCCTGTCCATACTTTTCTTTCTCCAATCGCCACACAATCAGCTCTGTAATAGACGTTAAGCCATTTGTAAGCTTAGAACGCCGATTCTTCAAAACTTTTAAGGAACTTTGAAATATCTTCGTAGTACATGTTTAATTATTCTATTTGTCTATCCTTCCAGTGTCACGTCAGCACCAGCAAGAATACAGCGCAAGGCAGGAGCTATCCTTGAACTAGCTATACGCTGTGGCACCGTGTCCTCACATGTTTAATTATTAACAATACAGATTATTTAAATGAAGTTAAAGTTTTATCTGTATACTATAAGCAACATATTTTGCTGCATTTCATCTTAAAAATGATATTGTCATCATACGCGCTTTATAAAGTAGCGCAGGTTGTGCAATATTATAACTGTAGTGCAAGTTTACAGTGAGGTGATTGTACTTATAAGTACAAACAGTTCTGCAAGGAGCACTTGATGGACTGATTGAGTGCGTTTATAGTTCTTGGGATGAAACTGTTTCTGAAACGTGAGGTCCGTACAGGAAAGGCTTTAACGCGTTTTGCCGTGGTTGAGGTAGTGTGTACTTGAAACTGTATACCGATAATTCTCTTTCCGATCATCTGCTGCTGTGATTCACACTCAGATACAGTGATATAAATACTCCGAGTGGTGCAGTGAGAGTAATATGGAAAAAGATGATATTTTTTGTCACACTTCTTTTATTTTGCTTATAATTTGGACATGTTACCTATAATCTATAATTAAATAAATGTGTAGTTCCTTATCCTGCTTGTTGTTTCTATCTATGTACCTGAGGTTAGAGATAAAGAAGGAGGAAAGTGGGTAGGAAGTGCTGAAGTACAGTATCTAACCACAGACTGGTAAGTGTATGAGATTTGAGGCATTTGGGTAAAGTCTACATAATACAGAGTATAAAGGGGAAAATATGGTCATATAGAACCTTGTATGACAAAACAGGGTGAATGAGTAATAAGTGGGTATAAGTCTTTGTTTACTTCTTTTCTAAACCTCGGTTCACAATCTTAGTATCTGTAAATCTGTTATTTCCTGTATCATCTTTCTCCACCAGTGCCCCTTTAAATTTAACAAAACAATCTCCCCATGAAGGAGACCCCACAATATAACATGGTGTGAATATTTAACTTTGGGGAATTTTTTCCTAGTTATTGCACAGATCAGTTTCTGGTGAACATTTGGCATATCCTACTTTCAAACACATAGGAATTGATAAGGGAATGTTGATTTTAACATTTGATGCAATTTTAATGATAAAGGAAACCAAAGACATATTTTTATAGCTTTATGCAAACTTTAATGTCTGCAGAGTGGACTATAACGTGTGCTGTGGTTGGGGCATATCAATGACATTACACAAATTTAAAGTATTTTATTGATACAATATTGAATATAAAAAAGAACATAATTAACAGAAAACAATGTTTCATAAAAGTAATCGAGATACAGCTTTGCTTTACTTAGATGCCAAAAACGCTTTTGACTCTATTGTCTGGAATTTTCTTACAGGTCATTCTTCATAGGGGTTTTGTTAAAAGTTACATCAAAATGTTAAAGGCATTCAATTCGCTCCTTTCAACTGTTATTTTTACCAACTTTGTAATACTGCGTCTGTTTCAGACTTTTAAAGGTGCCAGACAGGAATGTTGACTTTCTTCTCTCCTTTTCAACCTATTCCTTTACTCTCTAGCTGTTGCTATATGTAATTCAGATGTAATCTCACCTATTACCTTACACAACACCTAACATCAATTAAGCCGATGACATCTTGGTGTTCCTCAAAAAATGTCTCTTCCAGTGTTCATCTTGTCTGTTACTTTGAAAGCCTGTCTGGCTACAAACGTAATTGGTCTATGTCCACTCTTCTCCCTCTTAATTGATCCAGTAAATAATGCTTTCTTTCATTAATTGTTCAGTTTTCAATTTCCATCAAGTATCAGGGCGTTGACATTTTCTTCTTTATTACATGACATTGTTAAATTAAATTATATGAGTATTTTTAAGAGTGCCTAAGACTCTCTTTCCTCATAGTGGTTGTCATGGTCTGGGAATTCTAACTGTATGATGTTGTTATCATATAAACTTTGGTAGTATTGCATTGTAGTGGATAGAAATAACATTTTTCAATATTTAACCATTTTTGGTGCATTTATTTAACAATAATGAATTTGCATAAACAATATTCACTGGCAAGGAAATCCTTAACTCGTCTGCTAACATATTCTGTGATAGGTTTAGAGGTACAAAATATTTAATAGAACACTGAGCACAATATCAGTGAAACAAAGAATGAGATTCATGTTTTGTTTTTCAGTGAGAGCTTGTAGATTATAAAGGACTGATAGTGTTTATTCTGAACCTGGCATTGAGATTTTCATTTTTAACAGCTGAAAGCTTTTACTTGAAATTATAAATCTAAATATGAAATATCAGAAAGAGGTTTCAATTCTACTTTGTTATTTTGAAGAAAAGGCACAATATTTCTTAATTAGGCTTCTTCACTGCAAGTGAGTTTATTTTTAATTTAAATTAATTTTTTGTTGCTTACAAACCTTTGAAGACATGTTATAATGCTCTTTCTTAGGTTAATCCCAGTAAATTGTATTTGTGATCCTCCTGTATAATAAGACTACCTTTAAAATGCAAAATGATATGGATTTATACTACCAAACAATTTCATGTGTATTTTAAAAATTGTACCCATGAATCTGTTTTTTGTCATGCAGTTGACATATGCATTGTCTCAGAGACAGGAATAAATAAACAATCATATTATCACTAAAAAATGCTTATAATGTTTCATCAATCCATGTATTTTCTAATCCTCTTTATTCCAGTGCATAGATGCATCATATTCTGGCAGCACAGGCTACAAGACAGAAGCGAAGACTAGAAGAAGTACAAGTCCATTACACACGACACTGAAGCACATATCCACACTGTCTCACATAGAACCAGTCTAGATTTGCCAATCAAAGTAACTTTTTTTGACCAAGATTTGAACCTAACTGGAATTGTAAGACAATGACATCACTGTGTTTCTTTATTTGACTGCAATTTAATTATAGTATTATTAAATTATTCATCCTGTTTTTCCCTCCTTTTTTCTGGTGGCACTTTTCCCTATGAACCTTAGTCAAGGACCCAAATTCTGCTTAATGGATAGGACATACTCAAGTAGCTTTCATTGCTTGAAGTTTGTGTTTTCAAGAGCATCTTCACATAGCTGTACATATCTCTTCTATTTCTCTAGCTGAATGAAGTCTAGCCTTCTTCTGTGCTTGGATTTTTGCTTCTGATACAGTACATGACTCAACCAAATTACTGTAGCTCATTCATAATAGGAAGAAACAGAATTTTCTATAAAGACCACTTCTAGATGCCCATGAGTCAGAGACAAGCTGCCTGACTGAAACTCTTTGATGAAAGTACTGTTTGACTGAAATAAAACTCTCCTAAAATACTAACAAAAGAGAACTGCAACACTTGAGAGGCTAAAGGTTTCAAATGAACTTTGGAACATGAAAGAACAACTGATCAAACTCTCTAACTAGTGTTGGCGATGTGCTAATCTCTGAATCACTCATCTCTGGGACATGGCTGGGTGGTGGGTTGTGGTCTCCTTATCAAAGTTTTGTGGAAAAAGTGGATGTTTCTCTTCTTACTTACAGCATAGGTCACTCAGCTATTTAACACACTTGTCAATAGAAATTAATGCTAAATACAAAAGGGATAGACTTTATCCAGGATCAGAATGTGGAAAAGAGAGAAGGGAGCTGCATGTACTGCTGCAACTGCAAGATTTATTGTAAATCTTTTTTTGTTTTTCATTTTTAAAAAGACATTTATTTTTGTTCATGTCCAGTTTGTTAGATTCTACGTTAAAATTTGTAAAGGCTCTGCTAATAATTATGTCTGCATTCATTTTAAGATGAAACATAATACTGTTTAAATTAGAAATATTTAAATTGTGAACATAGCTACATATTCTCAAGCTAACAGAGTTGCAACATGGGTAAAAGAGGGCACAAGACAGGAACTGGGTATGACAGGGTCTCTTTATTACATGCAAAAAAGGGAAACATTCTGGTTATAAGGATTCTCAGTGTAGGCAAAAAGGTGATGCCAGAGAGTTGTAAGTTGAATTTGTTTAATTGGTGCCTCAGAGGTGTAGCTCAAGAATGCTCTACAGCAAGAAAGTGGTCTACAGAATACCAACAAAACTCTCCTTGTTATTAAGCAGGGGAAAAGAGTCCCTGCATGGAAAATATATTCCAGTATCCTGGGAGGTACCAAGGATCCTTTGAGGTGACAAAGGGGTTTCTTGAAATTCCATAATGTTTGGTCATAAAGAGCACTACCTTTAACAGCAAATTAACATTTTATCAGTATTTTAAGGGAAGCAACAGTAGGTGAGCTTGCTGTTGGAGTATTCCATAACTGTTAACTACCATATGCTATTAGAACTTCAGGGTTTGTATATCTAAAACTATGGATTTTGCAGCAATTCCTTCTGTCCTGTCCCAAAAACAATAATCCTAGCTTGAATCTAAACTGACAGATGAGCAGATTATGTTTCTATACTGCATTTCAGGCTATGAGTAGATCATCCACAATATCTGCCTAGAATAAAAACAAGCCAAGGTAAGTAGTATTGTTATTTTGTATTATAGTCATATATTGATATTTTACTATGGTCAGAGAGATAATGAATGCAGGTGAGACCTAGTCTCTTTTTAAGATATCAAGGAACAATATATTTATTCATCCTCCTGATCAGAGGTTACTTATGAAGTTCAGCAGAAATGGTAAGGTAGAAAAACTGACAGTCTACATTGGGTTTATTAGGTTGGCATTTTAATAGTAATTCTGAATGCCTAATTTTTACATGTAGTGGAACACCACAGTTATTTCATTATTAGTGACCTCCAAAGGGCAGTGTTTAACACCCTTAAGACTAAGTATAAACAGATACTTGCAGCCTTGGTTCTTATAATTAACTTTTGAAAGGTGAGCAGTGTGGGTGCACGGATAAAGGTTGCCTGAAGATCAGAAGGATGAAAACTAATTGAACAGAGAGAGTGGGTAAGTCATTGCAAATTAGCACCTGTCCCAGGAACAGTCAGGAACAGTGGTTACTCTCAGAAAGCACTGCAAGACTAAGAAATGTAAACAGATCTTTTGTACAGTGTATTTATTTTGGTCTCCCTGTACTGTCTATGTTCAAATATATTTGTTTTTTGAAAACTAACTGATGAACTTTTCATAAGTGACCAGCTTTCTAAATTTTGTTCCAAAAACTGCACTGATCTTTGAAATGTAGAGCATGTCTACAAGAGTGTCTCCATGTTCAGATATTGGAAGAAATGACTCTTGGACACTTTCACCTTTTCAAGTTGTCATATTTATTTTGGCCGGAGCCAAACTAACTACTCCTAGATAAACATCACAATTCATGCTCATGATTAAGGACTGTTACTTTATTTTGCCATTAGTATTTCATCTTCTGTCAGCCTCTATATACTTTTACCTGTTGAAATGTAAACCTGATAAGTTCTGCTCCTATTCAGACCACCACCAACTTTTACATTATCGACCACTTGACTGTTTTAAATTGGTTAGAATTTTGTCAAGTATCTGAAAAGGTGAGGAAAGTAGCAAGAGTTGCAGTCCCATTGTTAACTGTTGAGGCCACGGGTGGGTAGATTGATACAGACGACTATCCATGCCAAAATTTAATGAAATCTAACTTGTAAATTACATTCATTTTAGCATGATCTATTTCATGTCATTATTAAAAAGAAGCCAGCAAAATCATTAATTTCTTTCTCAATGCCAAACTCAACATTCATGCCACTTTGAAATGCAATGCAAAAGCATGTTATAGATTAATTCATATCTGTTCGATCCTGCAATCAGTGTGCCTAAATTAAAAGTAAAGCAAACTCATTACATTTCACTCAGTGTCTGTTTGGAGCACATTGCTTTTCTCTCCACGACCATTTGTTAATCATGCAAAAACTAAATGAAATAAAATGGCTACTCAGAAATAAGAGGTGGGGCAAGGAGGCATTCAAATTCCATCTGTACATTCTCAATCAGCATCTGAAGATACTGTACATACATGATCTAAAAAGTGTAAATATAATGAGATACAGGGACATCATGCATTATGAACAGTCTCAACCCTTAGAAAAATGGGCATGTTAATTAATTTACTCAAATAAGAAAACCCCTTCCAAACCTCATGATACAGATTGGTCACATGACCTTATTTAGTTTTGACATGATTACTGCATAACTGTGAAAGAGGGAAGCAAAGTGCCTAATTGTGAATCATTTTGAAAAGTAATGAATCATTTGATTGATTTCTCCTTAATTATCATACAAAAACAGACGGAGGACATTGAAAGGAAAAGGGTCAAATAACAGGACTTGGTCATCAAGTCTGATAAAAAAAGGGCTGCATAGTCCAATGTCTCTGCAAAACCAACATTCCCTTTGGTATCACAGGGGTACATGAGAATGGCTATCAAGATCATCACGGAGGCAGCAAAGAGGGCTTCTAGATGGTTGTTGATCAAAAAAAGATTTTTTTCAGTGTTTGCTACCTAGGGCAAGGAGTGAGATTTGATCAGCTCTAGTTCAGTCTTCTGGGAGAGGTTGTTTAATGTTTAAATATCTAAAGGATCCAGTGATCTCAAGTTATGTCCAAGAGCTTACAAGTATGTTTGTTTTATCTAGAAACTAGTTTATGTCAAAAAAAATCTTTTTCATATTATTATTCAGAGGATTGAAGTTGTTGGAAAAATAGCTGACAAACAATGTTAAAAAGTACTCTCTGTTACCATCTATAGATGCTTTAATGGTTGCAGAAATCTATGGTAATTCTACTCATCTATTATAAATAAGTGGCACCACTGAGGCCAGAGACTGTTTTGGACATACTGTAGCTGGCAACTAAGAGCAACATTGAAGACCCAGAGTCAAACATGAGCCTTGATGAGTGAGGGGGCAAAGAACAGCAGGCAACCAAAACTAATGAGGGAACAAGTCGTAAAAGAGAGATAAGGAAACATGAATGAACAAGAAGAGGTAGATGGTAGGCAGTCTTCCTACAGTTTTGTTGCTTTGGAGGCTCGTTTTGGAGGCTTTCAATGTAGGCCTCTACTGTTCTGTGTCTGTTGTTCTGGTTTTTGTCAAAGTTGTCAAGTGTAGAATGATGTGCATATTTGCAAATATAACACAGTTAAAACTAACACTAACAGTTATGTACAGTATATCTTTGTTCACACAAGTGAAATATGCATAAATATTATTTCTAGTTATGTTCTTATTAATACTCTTAAGGTTCCTAACCAATTCATTGTAAGTAAATGGTAATGCATAATTATGTCAGGCTAAGGCCAGTTAGCAGTGTTGGAGAAATACAGAAAATTTAGTAAAATAAAAAAAATAAATGAAGCTCTAGGTCCCATGATTATAAGCAAAAGGCAAATCACAAGTATATAAGGTATACAAAACTGTACAGGGAATGGGAAACATAGCTAGAATATGAAGAAGAATCTGCTGTCTTGTGTTGTGTTATGAAACAATTTCACTCTGATTCAGTCCTTTATGTATCATGCTACAGCTCTTGATTTGAGAAGAAGAAAAAGCTAACCATAGGTTCTATCATCAGTCTTTTTATTTGGCAATATTTTATCAGCATTTTTTACTGAACAGTTAATAAACCATTCCAGATCATCAGTGCTAACATTTGATCATTTAAATGTAGGTAAATAATTGTTTTAATATATCTTTACCCAGCTGATCGTGATCGGGTCACTAAGCTGATATGTATACAACCTCAATATTTTCATTTACTTTTCTTTTTTTTTTTTTGCTTATACTTTTGCAAACTATAAAGATGATTCTGCGGTGGGTTGGCACCCTGCCCGGGATTGGTTCCTGCCTTGTGCCCTGTGTTGGCTGGGATTGGCTCCAGCAGACCCCCGTGACCCTGTGTTTGGATTCAGCGGGTTGGAAAATGGATGGATAAAGATGATTGCATTTTAATGCTGCTTATGAGTCAAAAAGACTGAATATTTTGCTAAATGTTTTGGCCCAAATCTTGACACATACTGTAGATTTTGATAATTTTGCTATTACACACTGATTAAATCTGATGGTCGTCAGAGAGCAAATGAAGCACATCCGGGTGATTATAAAAGAGGCCGCCTCCCTCAAGTAGATGAGCCGAGTCTGGAGGAAGAAGGCAACACTCAGGAGGAGAGGTGGAAAGGCGGAAGGAGAAGTCTGGAGAGGAGAGAAAGGGACTGGCAAGGGTGTTTGATGCAAGGCATTGTGTTGTGTGCAGACCTTTGTTTAGAAATAAATGTGTGTTTCAGGACTTCCTGTGTCTGCCTGTTTGTGTCCGGTGTGAGGGATGGCCAGCAGTTTATCCTGGTCAACACCCCCAGGCCGCTAGAGGGAGTCCTCCCTGCAGCAAAGAGGTGCCCAGAATTCCCGCAGGGCATTATGGTCAATGGAGTTCTACCTCGTCACAGGGATGGAAGAAATGAAGTACTTCCAGGCTGAAGAAAAAGAAAAGTTAAATCTGACCCGGAAGTGAAGGACAGAAGCACTTCCGGGTCAAGGACTATAAAAAGGACTGTGGGAAACCCAGCAGACTGAGCCGAGTTGGGAGGGATTGGAACAGAGCTGCTGGGAGTGGAGGATTGACTAGTGTACTGTGTATTGTTGATTTATTAGAGTATTGTGGAGTGGAGGTGCTTGGTGCATACTATTATTATCCATCCATCCATTTTCCAACCCGCTGAATCCAAACAGGGTCACGGGGGTCTGCTGGAGCCAATCCCAGCCAACACAGGGCACAAGGCAGGGAACCAATCCTGGGCAGGGTGCCAACCCACCGCAGGACACACACAAACACACCCACACACCAAGCACACACTAGGGCCAATTTTTAGAATCGCCAATCCACCTAACCTGCATGTCTTTGGATTGTGGGAGGAAACCGGAGCGCCCGGAGGAAACCCACGCAGACACGGGGAGAACATGCAAACTCCACGCAGGGAGGACCCGGGAATCGAACCCAGGTCCCCAGGATACTATTATTATAATAAATTTAATTATTGGACATTTTGCCTGGTGTCTCAACGTGTTGTCTGAAGGTTCAGGGGTCGATAGCACCCCCTATCTGTCACACCGGGCTGAATTTACCGTAGCATCTATATGCAAACCATGTTATTTTTGTATGCCATATGTACTAAACATTTTTTTATATGTAGTCCTGGCACACTTATTTTGATGGCAAATGTATACTTAAATGATATTTTTTTCCCCCTAAATCTTGATTCGTATTCAGTCAGATTCCACATTACATCAGCTCTTGTGGCTACAGCCTTTCTGTAATGTCTGATGTGTGTCAGCATCAACCAGAAGAAAAGCTACCATTTATTGACACATTTAAATTCATTATGAGCTGTGCTGTGTTTGGAGTGTGATGCCTTCCAGCACTGTGCTCTGCGGTTTGCCCCATTTTCTTTATATCATCTTATCTTTTCTCCATGTGGAAACTTGTGCAAGCTGCATGCAAGTTGCTCCAATGTGTATGAAAAACATTATAGTGCCATTCCTGGTAATTTTACATATGATTTTCCCTAACTGGGTGCATTCTCAAATCAGATGATTAGCAGCTTTGTCACTGTATCAGACATTCAGCAATTTTTTGTGCAGGCAACAACCACTGATGAAACAAAATTGTAGAGATAACAGGAGCAAAATATGCGCCCTGAAGTTACGGACAACTGATGGAAAATGTAAAAACTCCACCATGAAAATTGTGGGCAGACAAGCAAACACGAAATGTATCATTTACCTGAAGAAAAGCAGTACCAAGAATATGTGATAAATTTTATCACTTCCAATTTCCTTTTGTTGTCACAAACATGCCTCAGGTACACGGAAAGCATGTTTTTTGAAATCTAAAATGCCATTTGAAAATGCACATATTCAGTATGTTCAATATATTTTTAAACCACAAGTTGTATACCTTGATTGTGAAGAAATAACTTAGACGGGAAAAATACCAAACTTATCCTTTAGTAAATATTTGAAATATGGGTAAATAAAGTACTATCATATGTTGATTTTGACTCAGCACTTAACCTCTCTTTTTGCTAATTCATTTTAAATTCATTTTAAAACCAAATTTTGAAATTGCACTGAAATGTAAATATTTTGTTAGCCAGATCAGTACATACATATATCTGTTTTTTCATATAGGGCAGGCATAGTAAAATAATTTTAAATGTTTATGTGACCTGCTTCCTATGAATGAATCATTGTAACATTGCTTTGTGTATTTGCTATTTTGTTGTAAACTTTCCATTGTATATCCCTGGTGAAGGGAATACTTACATTTTTTCTTATTGACTATTTGTTCTTTCCAGAGTGTCTATGGATGATTCCAATCTAGTTGTTATTGAAATTTTTATATAATCTCAGCATTTGAATAACTGGTGGTTAGGAAAACAGGAAAGCTGTTCTATCAAACTGACATAATGATGCATCCTTTATTCTGTACTTGCTTGCACATCTTTATAATTTAATAATTATCAGAAGGCATTAATGGAATTTTATTTATCAGTATTTTTAAATAAATCCATATCAATCAACTGCAAATATGAATTACTATGCAAGGCTTCAAAACTGAAAAGAATCAGAATAAGCCAACAGTATCCTGCTCAGTTTAATATATTTTGTATGCAGAACAATGGAGCGTATAATAAGGAGTGGATTGAAGGATTGCTTGTATAATAATTAGTCAACATGGATTCTCCAAAGGCAGATCTTGTCTTTTGTAAGTTAATTTGAAAAGTCAGTTACATTGGATGCAAGACAGCAGTTGCTAAGAAATTCAGAAGTTATTCAACAAAATTTAATAGGATGAATTGTGAGGTCTACTTTGTTTATGCAATATTCCTGTCCTTATTTAAAGCTTTTTGTTAACTTACATTCAGCCATTTTTCAACACAATCCAATTTTAGGTTTGCTAGGGTTGCATCCCATTTTAAGTTATACTCTTACAATGTAGTGTTTGCTTTCATTGGACTTACAAACTAATTTTTCCACCAGTATTTCCCTTAGTAGCTTATGACCTTAAGGTAAACAACTTATGGTATTTGCATTGTGGAAATAGGGACCTATTATTTGTAAGTTAAATTCAGAAAATTATACTTTCATGGACTTCTAACCTATGTTTGGACATCAAACTAAAAGAAATAGTTCTGAGTGTAGTGTGTAGATGGGTACAAAATTGTCTGAAACACAGGAAGCAAAGGATCATGGTGCAGGGGACCTTATCAGAATTAGGAGAAATTAAAAATGGAGTCTCACAGTGTCAGTGCTAGGGTAGCTGCTATTTTTAATATAATAAAGTGATTTGGGTAGGAATATAAATAACAAGCTGATAAATTTGCAGATGATATCAAGCAAGGTGGATTAGCATATTATCTGGAATCTGTTGAATCATTACAGAGGGGCTTGGGCAGCATACACGCTTGGGCAGATTTGTGGCAGGTGAATGTATGCAAATGTAAAGTATTTCATGTATGAAGTAAAAAATGTTAGCTTTGAATACACAGTGGGAGGTTTGAAAATTAAAAGTACAACTTATGAGAAGGATTTAGGAGTCGTAGTGGACTCATTACTATCAACTTCCAGATAGTGTTCATAAGCCATTAAGAAGGCTAACAGAATGTTAGGTTATATAGCATGATGTGTAGAGTACAAGTCAAAGAGGGTTATGCTGAAGTTTTGTAACATGCTGGTGGGGCCTCATGTGGAGTACAGTATGCCGTTTTGGTCTCCTGGCTACAAAAAGGACATAGCAGCACTAGAAAAAGTCCAGAGAAGAGCAACTAGATAGATAGATAGATAGATAGATAGATAGATAGATAGATAGATAGATAGATAGATAGATAGATAGATAGATAGATAGATAGATAGATAGATAGATAGATAGATAGATAGATAGATAGATAGATAGATAGATAGATAGATAGATAGATACTTTATTAATCCCAAGGGGAAATTCACATACTCCAGCAGCACCTTACTGATACAAAAAACAATATTAAATTAAAGATTGATAATAATGCAGGTAAAAACAGACAATAACTATGTATAATGTTAATATTTACCCCCCCGGGTGGAATTGAAGAGTCGCATAGTTTGGGGGAGGAACGATCTCCTCAGTCTGTCAGTGGAGCAGGACAGTGACAGCAGTCTGTCACTGAAGCTGCTCCTCTGTCTAGAGATGACACTGTTTAGTGGATGCAGTGGATTTTCCATAATTGATAGGAGCCTACTGATCGCCCGTCGCTCTGCCACAGATGTCAAACTGTACAGCTCCATGCCAACAATAGAGCCTGCCTTCCTCACCAGTTTGTCCAGGCGTGAGGCGTCTTTCTTCTTAATGCTTCTTAATTGCATCAGTATTGGCAGTCCAGTCTAATTTATCATCCAGCTTCACTCCCAGGTATTTATAGGTCTGCACCATCTGCACACAGTCACCTCTGATGATCACGGGGTCCATGAGGGGTCTGGGCCTCCTAAAATCCACCACCAGCTCCTTGGTTTTGCTGGTGTTCAGGTGTAGGTGGTTTGAGTCGCACCATTTAACAAAGTCATTGATTAGGTCCCTATACTCCTCCTCCTGCCCACTCCTGATGCAGCCCACGATAGCAGTGTCATCAGCGAACTTTTGCATTTGGCAGGACTCCGAGTTGTGTTGGAAGTCTGATGTATATAGGCTGAACAGGATCGGAGAAAGTACAGTCCCTTGTGGCGCTCCTGTGTTGCTGACCACAATGTCAGACGTGCAGTTCCCAAGACGCACATACTGAGGTCTGTCTTTAAGATAGTCCACGATCCATGCCACCAGGTATGAATCTACTCCCATCTCTGTCAGCTTGTCCCTAAGGAGAAGAGGTTGGATTGTGTTGAAGGCGCTAGAGAAGTCTAAAAACATAATTCTTACAGCACCACTGTCTCTGTCCAAGTAAGAGAGGGAACGATGTAGCATATAGATGATGGCATCCTCCGCTCCCACCTTCTCCTGATTTGCAAACTGCAGAGGGTCGAGGGCGTGTTGAACCTGTGGCCTCAGGTGGTGAAGCAGCAGCCTCTCCATGGTCTTCATCACATGTGATGTCAGAGCAACAGGCCGGATTCAAGGCCGGATTTGGAACAATTAAGCTGATTCCAGGGCTGTAGGGGATAAGTTATGAGGAAAGATTAAAAAAGTTGAGCCTATACAGTTTAAAAAACAGGAGATTAAGCAGTGACATGATTAAAGTGTTTAAAATTATGAAGGGAATTTGTACAGTAGATCAAGACTGTTATTTTAAAAATGAATTCAACAAGCACACTGGGGCACAGTTGGAAACTTGTTAAGGGTAAATTTTGCACAAACATTAGGATTTTTTTCTTCACACAGAAAACAATAGACACATGTAGTATGTTAATAAATAGTGGTAGACATTAGGGTCCTTCAAAACTCGACTTGATGTTATTTTGGAAGAATTAAGTGGATAGGACTGGCTAGCTTTGCAGGGCAGAATGGCCTGTTCTTCTCTAGATTGTCCTCATATTTTAATATTTTAATTCACTTAGAGGGTCATGTGGGGCCAAGTTTATTAAAAATCATTAGTTGACCTTACAGACACATCTTTGGTAATATGAAAGGAAACCTGATGGGTTTATACTAATATTTTTTTTGTTTTCTTTTTCAGCATCTCTCTTGTGTTTTGAGTTGTAACTAAACACTAATTTTGATCATTTTCCAGGGCTGTGTCATATTTTTTAGTTGAGGAGAGGTGAAGGCGGTGCAAGTGAGAAGTAAATGTCATTTTGTCTAAGGTTGCATTTTTCATCAGCTCAGCTTTTTGCAGAAAACGGACTGAAGTGAAAAAAGGAGTCAAGAGCTTTGCTAGTATTATTTCCTTTGTGCATTTTTCCACACGCAGACCATGTATGAAAATGCTAAAGAATTCACATAAAGATCTAAATATAATTTAAAAATGTGAGGTCAGATGAAAAATTTTAAATCTCATAATTGAAAAGAAAGCAGATGAATTTTGTCTGCTAGAAAATTTTGTTTGTCACATAGATCTCCCCTGAGCATTAACTCAAGTGGAAATTCAGCAACAATCAACATCTACATAGTTAAATAAAAACTTCTGTCTTTTCCGATATACAACCTTTTCACTTCCTGCTATTGCTTGTGTCTCCAACCTGACTACCAGAGAGTGATGCTAATCAGACAAATCCCTCTTATATTCACACAGAATCAATCTCCATATTTTTAATTGCCTAATGACCTACCAGTCTCATTTATTATGTATTGCCCAAAACTTTAATGTACTGTGCTTGGAATTGCTTATATTCATTCAAATATTTTACTTGCAGTTTAGGATACCATTTACATTTTTAGAGTTTGCAACAAGCAGTCTTTTGTAAGCAGCTGGCACTCAACTACTGAAAAAGTTGCACAGTGTGCAATGGCCTTTAAAAGTGCTTGAATTTTGAAACTGATTTTTCATCATGATTCTAAATCAAACGTGAAAACCTCAAGCATAACCACTTCATTCCAATTAATCAAGAAATGCAGGTTCATATGCATTCAGCTTGTAAAGTTTAAATTAAATTTAATATTAAATGATGAAAAGAATTATTTATGGACTTTAAAACATTTGAATAGGTTGAAATTTGTGGGAATTCCAAAAACGACTTCAGTTTCCAGAAGTGTAGAATTGGTTTTACATACTGTATTTCATAACTAAATTAATTTTTATTGCCTCTCAAATAAGGTACTTTACTTGCTCATTTAACTAATTTCTAGCAATGTATGCAGTGTTTGTAGTTGTGTGTGAAGTTTAATAGATAATATAGTAAATTACTCTGATCTAAGTATTGATTTCCCGTATGTGCTGTCAGATTAATTATTCTTGAGATGATGTGTTTCGTGAAATTCTCACTCCTTAAGGTAGTACATGGACAATATAATTTACATATACAGGGAGAAGTCAGATCCATTACAAGTACTTTTTGCTTCAAGTGGATATGGATTGTTTGTGACTTTATTTTCTATTTACGTTGATATACAGTGTCATATGAAAAAGTTTGGAAACTCCTCTTAATTCTTTGGATTTTTGATTATCATTGGCTGAGCTTTCAAAGGAGCAACGTCCTTTTAATATATGACATGCCTTTTGGAAACAGTAGTATTTCAGCAGTGACATTAAGTTTATTGGATTAACAGAAAATATGCAATTTGCATCATAACAAGATTAGACAGGTGCATAAATTTGGGCACCCCAACAGAGATATTAAATCAATACTTAGTTGAGTCTCCTTTTGCAAATATAACAGCATCTAGACTCCTCCTATAGCCTTTGATGAGTGTATGGATTCTGGATGAAGGTATTTTTGACCATTCTTCCATACAAAATCTCTCCAGTTCAGTTCAATTTGATGGCTGCCTAGCACGGACAGCCTACTTCAAATCATAGATTTTCGATGATATTCATGTCAGGGGACTGTGATGGCCATTCCAGAACATTGTACTTGTCCCTCTGCATGAATGCCTTTGTAGATTTCGAACTGTGTTTTGGGTCATTGTCTTGTTGGAATATCCAAAACCTGCATAACTTCAACTTTGTGACTGATGCTTGAACATTATCCTGAAGAATTTGTTGATATTGGGTTGAATTCATCCGACCCTCAAATTTAACATGGGCCCCAGTCCCTGAACTAGCCACATAGCCCCACAGCATGATGCAACCTCCACCAAATTTGACAGTAGGTAACAGGTGTTTTTCTTGGAATGCGGTGTTCTTCTTCCGCCATGCAAAGCGCTTTTTGTTATGACCAAATAACTCAATTTTTGTCTCATCAGTCCAAAGCACTTTGTTCCAAGATGAATCTGGCTTGTCTAAATGAGCATTTGCATACAACAAGTAATTCTGTTTGTGGCATGAGTGCAGAAAGGGTTTTTTTCTCATCACCATGCCATACAGATGTTCTTTGTGGAAATTGCACTGAATTTTAGAATGATGTACAGATACACCATCTGCAGCAAGATGTTCTTGCAGGTCTTTGGAGGTGATCTGTGGGTTGTCTGTAAACATTCTCACAATCCTGCGCATATGCCGCTCCTGTATTTTTCTTAGCCTGCCAGACCTGAGTTTAACAGCAATTGTGCCTGTGGCCTTCCATTTCTTGATTACATTCCTTACAGTTGAAACTGACAGTTTAAACCTCTGAGAGAGCTTTTTGTAGCCTTCCCCTAAACCATGATACTGAACAATCTTTGCTTTCAGATCTTTTGAGAGTTGCTTTGAGGATCCCATGCTGTCACTCTTCAGAGGAGAGTCAAAGAGAAACACAACTTGCAATTGACCACCTTAAATACCTTTTCTCATGATTAGCCAACTGTGGTGGGCTGGCATCCTGCCCGGGGTTTGTTTCCTTCCTTGCACCCTGTGTTGGCTGGGATTGGCTCCAGCAGACCCCCGTGACCCTGTAGTTAGGATATAGCGGGTTGGATAATGGATGGATGGATGGATGGTTGGACACACCTCTCTATGAAGTTCAAGGCTTAACAAGCTAATCCAACCAATTTGGTGTTGCAAGTAATCAGTATTGAACAGTTACATGCATTCAAATCAGCAAAATTGCAAGGGTACCCAAATTTTTGCACAGCCAGTTTTTCACATTTGATTTAATTTCATACAACTAAATACTGTTTCACTAAAAATCTTTGTTCGGAAAACATACCAGTACTCAGATGTTCCTAGGAAATGAAAGACATACCACTGTTATCTTTTTTGTTGAAAGTAGAATAAATTATTATGCAGGCTGAGAGGGGTTCCCAACCTTTTTCATATGACTGTATGTAGATTTACTGTGTATTTATTTCTGAAGTAAAGTCAATTTGAAATGTAAATATACATAGACCTACCACACAACAACATAAAGCTGAAAGCCAAGTATAGGATCTTTTATATATTCAAAATCTTCTTAGAATATTTTGGTTACAGGGAATAAGGGATGTTGTATGGTTTAAAACTCATCAATAATATTTTAAAATCAGGTTGGGTTGCTGGCTCACTTCATCACGCAGTGTTTGTCTATCATGGTTATTTGTCATCTGAATGCTGTTTTGTTGGAAGCCATCAAGTCACTCAGTCCTGAAGTTTTTCCCCAGAACCAAGCCCTCTGGACACAGCTAAAGAGACAAAACCTGTGCCATAGATTAGAGACTTATTCTTGTTTGTGTACCAGAGACTGTTGTTCTGAAGATGTTTTGTCATTTTGTGCCATGACAACTGTTTATTTGAAGAAGTTAATTTAACATTCAAAGTAAACCTAAGTGTTATTATTCTTTTGTATTTGAGATTGTTTTTTCATTGTTGCTTGTTTTGTGGTATGCATGGGTGTTTTTGAGCTATCTTTATGAACCAGGGCTCAAGAGGAACATATCCACTGAGAAGAATTGACACCATTGCAGTCAGCAGGGAGTGAAGGAAGTCTTCCTAAGGGAAGGGAAAATGCAGGGATTATGAATTGTAATTTTGTGGGTTTGAAGTTTCACTTTTATACCACTTGGTCCTGCTGATGGTTGTATCAGCAGCTTGCTGAGCTGGGCTGGCCAGGTCTACCTATTCCCAGCAACTTCTTGGTCTTTTTGAGGGATATCCGGATATTTCCAGTACACTAAAGAAATATTCTCCATCCAGCGTGTCCTGGATCTTCTCCTCTGTCCTCTACCAGTTAGTATGCTTTATACACCTCCCATCAGAGGCATCCAGTTGGCAGCCTAACTACATTCCCAAAATGCCTCAGTTGGCGCCTCTCTGTCCAAAAAAGAAATGGCTCTACTCCAAGGTCTCCATTTATTTGAAAACTCCCTCAAGCCCCCTTTTCTTAAAAATGTATACCACCATCTAAGTCTGCCAATCTTGAGAAGCTTTCAATTCAGTCTCTATGTCCCTGATGTTTGGAAAATTCTATTAAATAACAGGAGAGACCAACATCAGATAGATAGATAGATAGATAGATAGATAGATAGATAGATAGATAGATAGATAGATAGATAGATAGATAGATAGATAGATAGATAGATAGATAGATAGATAGATAGATAGATAGATAGATAGATAGATAGATAGATAGATAGATAGATAGATACTTTATTAATCCCAAGGGGAAATTCACAATGTTAACAATGTTTGCAAAATGAAAGTTCTTTATTAAAACAGATCTGATGGAGCACAGTCATATGCAGAGCTCAGTTCACTATGACTAGATTAAAGAAAATTGGGAGAGCTGTTGCTTATCAATAGTAGGATAATTTGCATAACACAGTTAAGAAATATATTAGTTTGTACCAATCAGTATACAAACAAATGGTATAGTTCATAACACTCCTTATTTCTTTGCATATTTAAGGTCCACAAATAATTAGACAAATTAAAGTGTTTGGAAAACATTTTATCATTAAATAGGTACATCTTATAAATAATACTACAGTTAAAAAGTAAAAATGTCATATGATCTCATCATTTCCATGATAAATTCACAGGAAAAGATACAGAATGTCTTAGTTGTACAGAACAGGCACAGTCAAAAACACAAACTGAAAATATTTCCAAACAATGACCTTTCCCAAGATGCCAGAGAAGATCTTCCTGTGGTGGGAGTTTAACACATTTAACTTTGATAGATGCATCCATATGTTCTTAAAGGAATGTTTTTTTAAAGAAAGTAAAAATAAAGAAGTACAAACACTTTTGCAACATTTTATTTTTTTCTTAATTGCATGCCTGAGCTTTTAAATGATTTTTGCATTGACTACTCATGCAGTTAATTTAATGTTACAATAATACATGGAAGAGGCACTACATTTTGATGCTTGTATACACATTTAATGGATCTAAGTTTTATTTATTTATTTATTTATGGATGTGGTGTTAACCTTTAAAGTCTTATAGGTGCTTACTGTATATCACCTAACATAAAAAACGTGATGCCTAGTAAAACTCTTCATCTAAATTAGATCAAATGCCATAATAAAGAAACATTAAATGTCCCTTTATGTTATACTTAAAACAAGGAGTATAAAAATAATTCTTTTTTGCAATGACAACAATTTGTGATTATTCTTTACATCATTAAATGGGCTGGTATGGGCTTAAAATATAGAGTTGGCAATAGAATAACATGCATCTATTATCTGTTGTTTGCTTCTTTAGCCAACCTCTGTTAATTTGGAAAAATGAAAAAAAATGGACCAATGACAATACTATTTACAAAATCTAAATAATTTTACTATGTAAAATAAATGATGTGAGATATAATTAATATATAAACAAATAATACATAAAATTGAATGAGTGCTCTTGTACAAGATGCTATGACTCACATTTGTAAAAGGAGAAAAAAGCTACGCCGGGCTGTTAAACAGGTTCATAATTACAATTACTGCAGTGGGGTACATCTTAAACAAATACAAAAGGAATGCATCAACATAGGATGCATCATTTTCAGTAGTACAGTATGTCTATAGCTTATAATTTAAAACTGTGCCTTGAAAATAAATTACAAAGTGTTACCCCAACATTTCTTTTGTGGATTTTATGACCATGTGTAATGATAAATTTGACAATACATGATCCTAGATTTTGGTATCACCTTGTAAATGTATCATTGTATTGTTAATCCCTGTCTCTCTTTGTGTATGCCACTTTATTAATATTAACTTGATAACCGAATTCTTCACATTATGAATTATTTGTTACTGACTGCACAGTCCCTAATGCAGTAAAAGAGGAAGTAATCATACCATTACTTGGGGCTGGGCTGGAGCAAATTGGACAAGAAAAAGATGGGAGCTAGGATGACATGTGCTTAATAAATATAGACCAGTTTTGGATGAACCTTTTTTTCTAATTACATGAAAAGGTAGTTACCACCCAGCTTCACATTCACTCTACATGCCATAATTTATTGGAGAAATTCCAGTCTGGTTTACACACCAGTCACCATATAGAAACACCATTAAACTCTGTTGTACATGACATTCTAGCATCTGTTACATAGGCTGGAAAATTACATGTGGCTCTCAGGCACCATCCTTGCCTGGTTTAGTTCATGTTTATCAAATTGATTTCAGGATGTATAGAAATATTCTTACAGTATTAAGTCATTTTAGTCAGAAGTTAAATACTGTGTCTTGCAGGGCTCTGTACTCAAACCAGTACTATTTTAACTTTTTTAAATCAAAGTTCTAATATAGAAGCATTTGTTTACTTTCCTAATTTTTTAACTCAAACTTGTCTCTAAAATGTGGCTCTGTAGAATTAATTTGAAACAACAAAGTTTGACTTTTGCCATTGGACAGTGGGAATCACACCTATTGAAAAATCTCACATAGTTTAACTTAAATTGGCAAAAAAACAACTTTCACTGTTAACACTTTTATCTGTTTATGGAATTCATTAATAAATGTCAAACACAGTACTCAATTTGTCTGCTTTGACTGAGTAATGATGTAGCTAATTAGCTGTCAGTTGTAGTCATTTTAAATTGTAGGATTTGAAATAAATGCAAGATTAATCACCTTTTAATACGACCATACATAGACCTAATTGTAATGAACATGGATACAGATGAGCATAAAAACATCTATCCATTTAAAAAGCAACTTATTCCGGTGAGCATCGTTCGGAGCTGACACCTATGCCATTTTTACAAATTGCATGTCAAGGCAGATGATTTTGGAAGGGACCACCCTCACATGTACTCATTGACAATAGGACTGGCTTCATATGTTCATTCAAGATAACGTTGATTTAGTTATTGCTTCTAAACATGTACAGTACCCAGACATTTATGTAACGCAGTTCATAATTTGTTAAGGGAAGCACATATCTGTAATGGTGTAAAAGTGCCGTTAGCAGGGCTGCTAAAACACAATAATTGCTGAAAACAATTGCCAAGCTCTATGTTTGTGTCATTTGTTGTGTTTTTCAAATCAAAGTAATTTTCAGTATTATAACAATTAAAATGCAGTGAAAGTACAAACACCACATATTTGTGCATTACAGGAATGAATGGAACACATGGCTGGTTTCTCTAATGCTTTTGTAAGAAATGCCCCTTCTGTGTCATCTATTAAATTCAGACAAATTACTAATTTAAATCAACTCACTCATATTGGAGCTGCTAATTTGCTGTGCATATTGCATTTCTGTTTGTTGGTTTATTAAAATATAAGTAAAACAATAATTATGAACTGTTACCAGCCACAGGGGATGCACAAACCAGTGTGTTTTTTGTGCCAGTCCCAAGCCCGGATAAATGGGGAGGGTTACGTCAGGAAGGGCATCCGGTGTAAAATTTTGCCAAATCAATATGCAGACAACAATACAAATTTCCATACCGGGTCGGTCGAGCCCCGGGTTAACAATGACCGCCACCAGTATTGTTAGCCAACAGGGTGCTGGCGGAAATTGGGCTACTGTTGGCCAAAGAAGAAGAAGGAGAAAAAGAGGAGGGAGGCATGTCCGGAGGCAGGAGGAGACGAGGAAAGTAAAGAGAGTGGAACTGAGGCTATGAACTTTGAATGTTGGCAGTATAACTGGTAAGAGGAGAGAGTTAGCAGATATGATGATGAGAAAGAAGGTTGATATATTGTGCGTGCAAGAGACTAAATAGAAGCGGAGTAAGGCCAGGTGGATTGGAAGTGGATTCAAATTGTTCTATCATGGTGTCGATGGGAGGAGAAATGGGGTAGGAGTTATTCTGAAGGAACAGTGTGTCAAGAGTGTTTTGGAGGTAAAAAGAGTGTCAGGCAAAGTAATGATTATGAAGCTGGAAACTGGAGGTGTGATGATGAATGTTGTTAGTGCATATGCATCGCAAGTTGGGTGTGCAATGGGTGAGAAAGAAGATTTTGGAGTGAGTTGGATGAAGTGATGAAGTGTACCGAAGGGACAGAAAGTGGTGATTGGAGCGGATTTCAATGGGCATGTTGGTGAAGGGAACAGTGGAGACGAGAAGGTGATGGGTAGGTATGGTGTCAAGGAGAGGAATGAAGAAGGTCAAAGGATAGTGGATTTTGCCAAAAGGATGGACATGGCTGTGGTGAATACGTATTTTAAGAAGAGGGAGGAACATAGGGTTACGTACAAGAGTGGAGGAAGATGCACACTGGTAGATTACATCCTATGCAGAAGAGTTGATCTGAAGGAGATTGAAGACTGCAAAGTGGTGGCAGGGGAAAGTGTAGTTAAGCAGCATAGGATGGTGGTCTGTAGGATGACGTTGGAGATCAAGAAGAGGAAGAGAGTGAGGGCAGAGCCAAGGATGAAATGGTGGAAGTTGAAAAAGGAAGAATGCAAAGCTGAGTTTAGGGAGGAGGTGAGACAGACACTGGGTGGCAGTGAAGAGTTACCAGACAGCTGGGAAACTAAAGCAGATGTAGTAAGGGTGACAGCAAGAAGGGTGCTTGGCGTGACATCTGGAAAGAGGAAGGAGGAAAAGGAAACCTGGTGGTGGAATGAGGAAATACAGGAGAGTATACAGAGGAAGAGGATGGCAAAGAAGAAGTGGGATAGTCAGAGAGAGGCAGAAAGTAGACAAGAGTACAAGGAGATAAGGCGCAAGGTGAAGAGAGAGGTGGCGAAGGCTAAAGAAAAGGCGTATGATGAGTTGTATGAGAGGTTGGACACTAAGGAGGGAGAAAAGGACCTGTACCAATTGCCTCGACAGAGGGACGGAGCTGGGAAAGATGTACAGCATGTTAGGGTGATAAAGGATAAAGATGGAAATATACTCACAAGCGAGGAGAGTGTGCTGAGCAGATGGAAAGAGTACTTTGAGAGGCTGATGAATGAAGAGAACGAGAGAGAGAAGAGGTTGGATGATGTGGAGATAGTGAATCAGGAAGTGCAAAGGATTAGCAAGGAGGAAGTAAGGACAGCTTTGAAGAGGATGAAAAATGGAAAGGCCGTTGGTCCAGATGACATAACTATGGAAGCATGGAGGTGTTTAGGAGAGATGGCAGTGGAGTTTTTAACCAGATTGTTTAATGGAATCTTGGAAAGTGAGAGGATGCCTGGGGAGTGGACAAGAAGTGTACTTGTGCTGATATTTAAGAATAAGGGGAATATGCAGGACTGCAGTAACTACAGGGGAATAAAATTGATGAGCCACAGCATGAAGTTATGGGAAAGAGTTGTGGAAGCAAGGTTAAGAAGTGAGGTGATGATTAGTGAGCAGCAGTATGGTTTCATGGCAAGAAAGAGCACCACAGATGCAATGTTTGCTCTGAGGATGTTGATGGAGAAGTTTAGAGAAGGCCAGAAGGAGTTGCATTGCGTCCTTGTGGACCTGGAGAAAGCATATGACAGGGTGCCTCGAGAGGAGCTGTGGTATTGTATGAGGAAGTCGGGAGTGGCAGAGAAGTATGTAAGAGTTGTACAGGATATGTACAAGGGAAGTGTGACAGTGGTGAGGTCTGCGGTAGGAGTGACGGATGCATTCAAGTTGGAGGTGGGATTACATCAGGGATCGGCTCTGAGTCCTTTCTTATTTGCAATGGTGATGGACCGGTTGACAGACGAGATTAGACAGGAGTCCCTGTGGACTATGATGTTTGCTGATGACATTGTGATCTGTAGCGATAGTAGAGAGCAGGTTGAGGAGACCCTGGAGAGGTGGAGATATGCTCTAGAGAGGAGAGGAATGAAGGTCAGTAGGAATAAGACAGAATACTTGTGTGTAAATGAGAGGGAAGTCAGTGGAATGATGAGAATGCAGGGAGTTGGCGAAGCTGAATGAGTTTAAATACTTGGGATTAACAGTACAGAGTAATGGGGATTGTGGAAGAGAGGTGAAAAAGAGAGTGCAGGCAGGGTGGAAGGGGTGGAGAAGAGTGACAGGAGTAATTTGTGACAGACGGGTATCAGCAAGAGTGAAAGGGAAGGTCTACAGGACGGTAGTGAGACCAGCTATGTTATATTGGTTAGAGATGGTGGCACTGACCAGAAAGCAGGAGAGAGAGCTGGAGGTAGCAGAGTTAAAGATGCTAAGATTTGCACTGGGTGTGACAAGGATGGATAGGATTTGAAATGAGTACATTAGAGGGTCAGCTCAAGTTGGACGGTTGGCAGACAAAGTCAGAGAGGTGAGATTGCGTTGGTTTGGACATGTACAGAGTAGAGATACTGGGTATATTGGAAGAAGGATGCTAAGGATAGAGCTGCCAGGGAAGAGGAAAAGAGGAAGGCCTAAGCAAAGGTTTATGAATGTGGTGAGAGAGGACATGCAGGTGATAGGTGTAACAGAACAAAATGCAGACTACAGAAAGATATGGAAGAAGATGATCCACTGTGGCAACCCCTAACGGGAGCAGCCAAAAGAAGATAAAAGACTATTTCTGTATTCTAGTACTCTTTTCAATGTCGTGCTGTGACGCTTGTTGCCACTGCTCTACTTCCAAGCTGTTTTCCTGCTCATACTAAAGAAATTTTCAGAGCCATAGAATGAAAGGTTGAAGAGATTGCATCGTTATATTTGACAACCCAGCAGACATATAATGTAGAATACCCAGGAATGCCCAGTCCATTGGCCTAAGCCTCCCTAGCTATGACTGTGTTTGACTAAGTCTTTTGATTCTATTTGTTACAACAATGTGGACCACCCCAGAGGCTTATTTTCTTCAGGGATGTTTCTGACTGGAGTTTTCGTTTTCCTCACTATCATTGTCAACTAGTCATAGTTTAAAGAATATGTTAATGGACGTATAATGTTAGTTTCAGTAAAGTAAACTGAATTAAATACCCTAACAGGATCCACCCGCATCAATTTTACAGGATTGACCCCTGTAATAAAGGTTGAATGGTAAATTTAAACAAAATGTGCATTTTTTCAAACATTTAGAATATTTGAACAAAACAATTCACTATCACAATATTAAAAATAGTTTTCTGTCCCATTTTTATGGTAAAGTTCCCCAAGACTATAATATCCTCCTGTAAACTTGCCATTTTAATATTCCTAAAAAAATATGCATTGAAATTACTGTCTGCATTGGGTGATCTATAACACACTCTGAAAATAAGACTTCTTCCTTCCCCGATGCTTTCCAAGTGAAGTGACATGTCCACACTAAAATGGGGCTCATCATCCAATATGTTCCTCACAACTGACGATATATTCAATATGTTTAACACATTATTAACACAACAAACTGAGTGACCCAAAGGGTGAATTTTTATTAAAAACAAAATTAGACTGTGTGTTGCCTGCATACAGTACTTTGTTAATTTTACGGCAAAGGCATTACATTTTGATGCTGGAGGGTGGCAGTGGCTGCAGGATTTCATTCCAACCACTTTTCCTAATTAGCAACTAATTACCGGTATTATTATTTGGAAGTTTGAGAAAAAACTAACAATTGAGGGTAGTAATTCTTTAAAAAAAACAAGTCAATTAAAACAAAGACACAACAAGTTTGCTCCATCATCAGCAGTAATTGGTTACTAACTTGAAAGTGGCTGGAAGGAAAACCTGCCACCACTGCGGCCTTTCGGGATCCACATCTAACATCCCTTTCTTAAGGATAAAATGCAATAATTTGCAAACTGCATATTAAAATAAAACAACCTTCATAAAAAAGTGAAAAAAAGAGAAAAAAAATTAAGAAATTATATGAAAAATTGTTGGGTGGATGGGTGTTGACATAAAGGTTGGCTCACTAATTGCACTATAAGCAGTTTGATATTTTGACTTTAACATACTGTAATCTGTAATGCTGTTTTTATGGTGCAGTTTTTAAATATGCAATATATGTTTATTATATTACAGAAAATCTTCTCACATGTAGATTAAAATGACACACATTCTCATTGTCAATAATGCTTTCCTCATACTTATTTTAACATTTCCTCCCATGTTGTATGCTCTTTAGTGAACTTTTTCATAGTTTTACCAATTTTTTTTCTGTTCCCAATACTTTTTCACTTTTTAGTTCTCAATGTAACTGCCACTGCTGGCAGAATTGCTTTGTGTTGCTTCTTTATTCTTGATTCTCCACAGCTGCTTACTTACCATTGTGACCTTAAAGAAATGAAAAAAAGTTCTCTCCTTTAACATTACTACTTGACAATCTCTGTAAAATCCCAAGTAACAATATTACCCAGTATCTCATTCTGCACAAACATTATAAAATGGATTTAATTACATCAAATTAACTTTGTGTGTTCTTTGTGGATGCTTCTGCACCTTTCAGTATCTCATTTTCATCAAACATCTTACTTGATGACTCTCCTATTTGGATTTTTATACTAAAGAGGAACTTCTTAATTTTAGAACCATCACAATCAAACTTTTAGCTACATTCATGTAGAGATATTCAGAGAAAGTGACTAGTACTTATCTATTTGCCAGTTCATCACGGTTTCACAGCTTGACTTAAGAAGACTACCTATAAAGTCAAAAGCCAGCCTCAGCAATCTAGACCACATTATGTCCACCCTTGTGAGACAATATTCCTTCTTGGGGGGAGAGACAGAACATGTAGATTGTTCATTTTCCCTTATTTTCTCCCTTGAGGGGTTAAACACTAAACGTGCTGTCTGATTCAGAAAATGTTTAAGGAAATTCAGAACATAATTTCTATAATTAATTAATATGGACCTAACATCTGGAATAGTATTTATTGACCCCTGATCATTGCTATTGCAGCAGGCAAAGTATTAAACCACTATTAAATGATAGCAATTATTCACCCATCCATTTTCAATATTACTTTGCCTAATTAAAATACATGAGGAGCCAGATCAGGACCCTGTTTCCAATTCACTAGGTTTGTCAAGCTCATTGCACATTAAATGTTAGCATTTTTTTTTTTGTGGGAAGGGGGCTGAGGTATGCATAAATGAATACAATGTATGTTTATCAGAGTGCTGAAAACCCCAATCCTCCCGTCTCTAATGCAACGAACCTATAACAAAGTGTTCAAAACTCAAAGGGGAACTCATTTACAAAACAGTGTAAAATTTACACCACATTGACATTAAGAACAGGAAGCAAAAACAGCTGAGAGCACCAGCAATTATTCATTGCCACATCAAGCTGTAATCTACAAAGTAAAATGTTCATATAAAGAAAAAAAAACAAATTGTAAATATTTAATTAGATTATAAGTTCCTAGAAAAATAAATGAACTTTCACAAAATTTAATGTATAATTCTATGACTCTTTAGTTTTATATTTCTCAGGTTCATTCTTTAAGTAAGATTTTTTATTTCTGAAAGACAAAGCTTCCATTTTTCCCACCTCTCTTTTTGTATGCTGTAAGCAGTAGCGTAGCATGGGTGTCAGCCACCCGGAGCGGAGGAAAATTCCGCCGCCCCCTTATTTAGGTATGGTTCAAATTTTTACAAGATATTATTATTATTTATTGTGAAATTTTGCCGCCGCCTAAAAGTGCCCCTGCCCCTGCCGCCCCCACTATGCTACGCCACTGGCTTTAAGAAAGGTTAAGAAATTGGTGTGCATCTCTGTGGCAGCATTTATCACCTGCTGAATTCAGTCACATTTGAATTTATCTGTATATTAAGAAAGAACACAGACAACTATGAAGAAGTGGGGCACCCATAGGCAATCCATAAAGAAAACATGAGTTATAAATGTGTTAAAAGATAAAAAAAAAGTCTCCAAAACAGACTACTCAAGATGGCTTAAGTTGATAAGGACTTCTGGCAGGAAGAGATGGGTTAATGTCAAAGGTAATAAAGCTGCCAATCTTCTGATCTGCAGAGGGAGGAAGAGATAAGGTCTTAATCAACAGCACCCTCTTGTGTTCTGGTGGGAAACTACCATTATCTGAGCCTTTAAGCTGCACCCAATATGCACGCATGTGACAATATATATAGCCAAACACCACTGTACTGAGTATTACAGACAAAAAAACAATAATACAAAAAAGTTAAGTGTGTACCTAAAGAGATACATGCACATCCATTGCTGTATGTATATACTACCTTTATTTTATGAAATAAATTTTTCATTTAAAGGCTTAAAATTTCGTATTACATGGTTCACAGCGATATGCCTCATGTCAGTATGTAGCACTGGTGTTCATTTTCTTTATTTATACATATTGACATGGGTGCAGAGGAGTAGGAGGACATGGGATATATGGTGTGGGGGGGGTGTTGGGTCTACGACAGTCCTGGTGCAATGCTAGAGAAGACTTGCAAAGGTAAAAATTACATTCTTTCTTTTAATTTCATGTTTTTGGAAGAAGATCAATTCGATGTCATATCACAGAAGTATTAAATTAGTCATTTTTTAGTGGCACTAAAACCCAAATAAGTTTCTAGCACAGGTATCCCTAAATTGCAGACCCGGACTGAGACAAATGAATAAGAATGACTGATAACATTCATTCAGCAATTTTTTTTTCTTTTTTCATTCTTGAGTAGTATGCATCTATTTGTGTCACCCAACAGAGAGTGAATCAAGCTGATTGCTACTGTGTATGGGAAGGCTGAACTTTCAAAGATGAAAGGAGGCACCAATATATATTAATTTTTCCTGCGGGTAGTTCGAAACCAGTTTGTTTCATGTGTTCTGAAACTGTATTTTTAGTAAAAAGTAGCAATGTGAAGCACCACTATGAGAGAAAATGCGGATTGTTTCCATAAACATATCTGCAGCAGTCCAAAATGAGGACATGTAAAATACCTGAACTGAGAGCCCACTATGACAGATCCGTCAGAGTCTTCTCACATTCATTTACAGCCCAGCAGCGAGCAAATGAATGTTCAATTAAAGTAGTGTGGATTTTGGGGCAACGTAAAAAAATACTTTATGGTGTGACTGTTGTAAAGAAGTGCATTTTTTAGTATTATTCAGATGGTCCCGTTTTCTTTTACTTAAAATGAAAATGTGATAGGCCTACTTTTATTTTTTATTAAATAGAGTTGTTTATTTGTTTTATATGTTATGTTAAAGATAGTTTTTTGCATTCCATACAAATACAAGGCCAATTAAATTCAAAGGGTCCACATATTTAAAGTCCTTACTGAAAACTGAAAATAACTATTGTTGAAATGCTGTAGTAAATATCTTTTTTATTTTTTTATTGACATTCAATGACTTCATATATAGGGATATGAATCATAACATAAATGTGCAATAGAGGATAGTATTTGCAGAGTTTTAACACAACTTTCAATGCATGCCCATTTAAGAGATGCATATTATTTCAATTAAATCAGTCTTTAGTAGTGCATTCAAAGTCAACAGTCATTTCTATCGTTTCTTACTTTGTCTCATATGATATGCCTATTTGAGAATGAATACATTGGCCTCATTTTCTTATTGCCTTCTTTTTAACTTGCCTTTTAGGAAGGCATTCAAATTCAGGTTGTACTTGCTTAAGTAGTATTTTGTTAAAAGTTCAGGTTTTAGGTCATTGCTTACGTTCAAACGATGCCATTTATTTAATTCCTTTGTGTTGATTCTACATCAAGGTTGTGATTCAGTATGTATTTACTTCATGATTTATGTATTAATTCTATAATTACATGTTTTAATGTTAGATATGAACAATCATGATTAATTACATACATTTATGCGATTAATTAATTGTTTATAATCAATTTCCAGCCCTAACATATATATAGTAAACAATTTTTTCTGCCTAGTGTATTAAATAGTTATCTAGTGGCAAATGAAGGCTTTGGAAAGCAAGAGCAGTTAAATTCAAGACACACCCCACCCCCCACAATGTAATTTAAATTCAGTAGTTTAACTTCATACAGTTAACATAAGACAAACATAATACTGAAAGACCTTTTCTTTTTATCCATCCATTTCCCTCACCTGCTTTGTCAACTCTAGTCTCATGGGGAGCCATAGCTTATCTCAGCAGCACCATGTGCAAGAGAGGAAACAACTCAGGGTAGAGCATAAGTTAATCACAGTAAATAACTACCCACTTCCCCATACTCACTCAGACAGTGCCTATATAGAATGAACACAAGACTGTGAGCAAAGATTTATATGTAGTCATTGTAGCAAGAAAAATAGTCATCAAAAATCAGTTTATCACTATAAGTCATGTTTTAAATGTCTTAGCACACATATATAATGTATACTGGTCACAAATATTTTTATCTTCCATATATATTATACATTGAGTATTTAACAACAAAGTGAACAATTTTAAACAGAGAGAGAGAAAGTGCAGCAAACAAAAGCAAACAAAAAGACACAGAGAGAGAGAGAGTATACTAATTATTAAGAGGATGCATTTTTTATGTAAGAAAAACTTTCCATAATGTTTCACTTAGAAGAAGAGAGAGACTTTAAAGTCTTCTGAGAAAGCCTGGAATCATAGTGACCAAGAGATGTCCATCTGTTTGGAGTCTTCATCAGAACAAGAGGCTCAAGTTCATTTACAGGTATTATGTTCAGCCTCTTTCCTTAACATCTGGCTGTTGCTAACAAAAAAACAGAAAAAAACAATACATGTGTTGGAAGAAACTGTACACAACAAATAATATCTTTATATTTAACTTGCCTGTTGCGTTAAATAAAATAAGGTTATTTTATCTTTTAGTTTAAATAATAATACAAATCAAGAAACATATTTCTGTAGTGTTTAATCCTATCAGTCTGTACACACTGATGAACTTGTAAGTTTCTTGTTTTCTACATTATTTTAAAATATACTAATTTGAGAGGAGGTATAGTATCATTGAGGCATTGTTCATACCTATTTACTGTAATTACATTCTGATTTAGTTTAAAAATTGTGTTTTACTTACTTGTCAGTTGAATAATGGTATTTTCTCTGTTAACCTTAAAAGTTGCAAGAATATTAGCAAACCTTGAAAAAAGCAACATTTTGTTAATGTGCACAGTAGAAATGAGGATGAAAGCTGCAGCTCCACAGAAAATATACACTGATACTCTATATAGTTGGCATTGCTTATTAAAAAAAATCACTAGTTTTCCTTTATGATTGCCTTATATTTTACTTATTCATTCTATAAAATGAATAGATGAATAAATTATTTTCATTTGCATTAGAAATGCATAAGCTACATCCACAGTATACCGTGGTTTGGGGGGGTGGTCATTCAATTACAGGGTTCAAAGCCTCACTCTCAAGTCCTCCTTGGAAATACAGTGCTTAATTTACAGTATTACAGTATTTATGCTTAATTTTTTTGAGTGGTGAAAAACTGTTTTAACTTTGCAAGAAACTACAGTAGCTGCTCACAGGTTTACTAACACAAGGAAAAATGCTTCACTTAGAACATCCATCCATCCATTATCCAACCCACTATATCCTAACTACAGGGTCATGGGGGTCTGCTGAAGCCAATCCCAGCCAACACAGGGTGCAAGGCAGGAAACAAACCCCGGGCAGGGCGCCAGCCCACCACAGCATTCAGGACATCAAATATTAAAAAAAATACCAAAATTAAATAATATTCTAATAAAATAGATTGTTTTACAAGGGAAAGCTACAAACTATTGAAAAGACTTTGTAGTCTTCCATCCATTATCCAACCCGCTATATCCTAACTACAGGGTCACGGGGGTCTGCTGGAGCCAATCCCAGCCAACACAGTGCACAAGGCAGGAAACAAACCCTGGGTAGGGCATCAGCCCACCGCAGGGTACACACACACACACACACAGCACACACTAGGGACAATTTAGAATTGCCAATGCACCTAACCGGCATGTCTTTGGACTGTGGGAGGAAACCAGAGTACCCGGAGGAAACCCACGCAGACACTGGGAGAACATACAAACTCCACACAGGGAAGACCCGGGAAGCGAACCAGGGTCTCCTAACTACAAGGCGCTACCCACTGCACCACCATGCCACCCGCTTGGTAGTCTTAATGGACTCTTTTCTGCAAACAACAAATATACATAAATACAGTGCATCTAGAAAGTATTCACAGCGCATCACTTTTTCCACTTTTTGTTATGTTACAACCTTATTACAAAATGGATTAAATTAATTTTTTTCCCTCAGAATTCTGCACACAATACCCCATAATGACAACGTGAAAAAAGTTTACTTGAGGTTTTTGCAAATTTATTAAAAATAAAAAAACTGAGAAATCACATGTACATAAGTATTCACAGCCTTTGCTCAATAATTTGTCGATGCACCTTTGGCAGCAATTACAGCCTCAAGTCTTGTTGAATATGATGCCACAAGCTTGGCACACCTATCCTTGGCCAGTTTCACCCATTCCTCTTTGCAACACCTCTCAAGCTCCATCAGGTTAGATGGGAAGCGTTAGTGCACAGCCATTTTAAGATCTCTCCAGAGATATTCAATCGGATTCAAGTCTGGGCTCTGGCTGGGCCACTCAAGGACATTCATAGAGTTGTCCTGAAGCCACTCCTTTGTTATCTTGGCTGTGTGCTTAGGGTCGTTGTCCTGCTGAAAGATGAACTGTCGCCCCAGTCTGAGGTCAAGAGCACTCTGGAGCAGGTTTTCATCCAGGATGTCTCTGTACATTGCTGTAGTCATCTTTCCCTTTATCCTGACTAGTCTCCCAGTTCCTGCCGCTGAAAAACATCCTCACAGCATGATGCTGCCACCACCATGCTTCACTGTAGGGATGGTGCCAGGTTTCCTCCAAACGTGATGCCTGGCATTCACACCAAAGCGTTCATTCAATCTTTGTCTCATCAGACCAGAGAATTTTCTTTCTCATGGTCTGAGAGTCCTTCAGGTGCCTTTTGGCAAACTCCAGGCGGGCTGCCATGTGCCTTTTACTAAGGAGTGGCTTCTGTCTGGCCACTCTACCATACAGGCCTGATTGGTGGATTGCTGCAGAGATGATTGTCCTTCTGGAAGGTTCTCCTCTCTCCACAGAGGACCTCTGGAGCTCTGACAGAGTGACCATCGGGTTCTTGGTCACCTCCCTGACTAAGGCCCTTCTCCCACGATTGCTCAGTTTAGATGGCCAGCCAGCTCTATTAAGAGTCCTGGTGGTTTCGAACTTCTTCCACTTACGGATGATGGAGGCCACTGTGTTCATTGGGACCTTCAAAGCAGCAGAAATTTTTCTTTAATCTTCCCCAGATTTGTGCCTCGAGACAATCCTGTCTCGGAGGTCTACAGACAATTCCTTTGACTTCATGCTTGGTTTGTGCTCTGACATGAACTGTCAACTGTGGGACCTTATATAGACAGGCGTGTGCCTTTCCAAATCATGTCCAGTTAACTGAATGTACCACAGGTGGACTCCAATTAAGCTGCAGAAACATCTCAAGGATGATCAGGGGAAACAGGATGCACCTGAGCTCAATTTCGAGCTTCACGGCAAAGGCTGTGAATACTTATGTAAATGTGCTTTCTCAATTTTTTTATTCTTAAAAAATTTGCAAAAACCTCAAGTAAACGTCTTTCACGTTGTCATTATGGGGTGTTGTGTATAGAATTCTGAGGAAAAAAATGAATTTAATCCATTTTGGAATAAGGCTGTAACATAACAAAATGTGGAAAAAGTGATGCGCTGTGAATACTTTCCGGATGCACTGTAGTTAAATGATGGCATATATAGCCAAGAATATAAACATTAAGAGCTAATACTCAAGGTGGTTGATTCACATGCAAGGTGGCATGAGGAGTACACAGAGAGCAACCACCTTTCTGTCAACCAGCCTTGCAGGTTTTTTTTTCAAATTTTCTCTGCAGTTGTCATTATGCTAGTTTTCTCAAACCAGCCATATTGTTTAAGTTTATTACAGATGCCTGTTTAGATAAGCCCAAAATGTTGATTTTGTGCTTTTTTAACAAACTGATCACAATAAGTCCAATGTTAACTTATTTCCCTGTCTTTTTTTCTTCTAATCTTGCTTTTTAATAACATGATAAAATAACTTGCCTATTTGCATCTATGCTTTTGTCTTTTATGAAAAAATGGCTTAAAAACCTCACAGATTACTTTTCAATGGTGTATTTGACTATTTAAAAAAGCAATACATTCTACCATAGTCAAAATTGTCATCTCTCTCCAACATAGCTCTTGAGGTAAAGCATCCTATTGTTTAAAATGCCATATTGGTCCACGTGCAGTAACCATTTATTTTCTAACATTCTAACATGTATCTTGCTCAAATTATGTAATAACTTGTTCAATGGGAATGTCAAACAATATGCAGCATTCCAGTATTTTAGCCACTGCAGTTAATTAGAAAAGTGCTATGGTAACATGGTTGTCAATTTAACTAATTTATATCCCCAGGCCCCCATTCTTGGCTCGACCACTGCCTGTGTTGTGTTAACATGTCCTCTCCAAGTCTGCACTGACTGTTCTTTAGCTGTAGCTTCCACCTGTAACTCAAAGACATAATTGCTTGGTCAATTGACGTAATAAAGGTTTTAAATTGTTATTGTTAAAAAGGCTACCTGCTTTTCTAATTCTGAGCTCAAGCATGTAATTCTCGTTATTAACCAGTTCTTCCTTGCCACACAGTTATGATTGAATATTTATGACTAAAAAACTAAGACATTTGCCAGACATGCAATTGCTGTTGCAGCCTTTAGCATGTACATACAGTATACATAATAAATGTGCATGCTACAGTATAGATGTAGTACATTAACATTACAGCTTATTTCTTTAATCAACATGGCTTCTATAGTAACTGTATACTACTTCTTGAATTACTGTACTTGAAAAATATTTTTTCCATAGATAATTATATTAATATTCTTATTTTTAAGGGGATATTTTGAATAGGTTTATTTAAATACCCTGCATTCTTTATAAATGCAAATTAGATTGAATAAGGTTTCCAGATAAAGAAAGCACACTTTATGTTACAGTAATGTTAACATTCCATCAGAAAAAACAAAAGAAATACAGCACATGAGTGTCTCTTTCCAAATGTGTCCATAGTTATGTGGCATGTAAAATATACTGTGTTATCTTGTAACTTTTTCTAAATTAATCATTCTGTCTTTATTTTATATAACATATTTACCAGCCTACACCATCACTAGATACTTTGCAGGAATAACAAGATTACATATTCATAGTCTCAAAATGATGACTATAGCTACACTGACTATTAAGTACAGTGACAACTGTAAATAGGATCTATTCCTTTAACAACTACATGGTTTTGTATGCTTGGAAGAGCTCTGTAAGAATGTCACATTGTGAAATGAAATAAAAAAAGGCACAAACTATTTTTGGAAAGCAAGCAGCATATATCAAACTAGTAATTTAGAGAAACACTGTGGTTTCCTAGGTAATGGTTAGACTTAACACAAAGAGTCAAATATGTAATTTGTTCTAAAACTTTTACGTTTCTATGATTTTCGTAACAACTTCAGCTTATTAAAATAGTCTGTTTTGAATTTACTAACAATCTTTTCATGGGACAAGAAAGAAATTTTTGAGCACAGTTTAATATTCCAGTTAGACTAACAGGATTTTTTTTTTTCGGAAAGTGGGAGGAAACTGAAGTCTCTGTAGCAAAATTGTCAAACGGTGCACTTCATTTACCCTTACTTCATTTATTGTAATTCAAATGCAGGTTCAGTAAAGAGATTATACTATACTTTCCAGAACTACCCTGTCCGATGTAAACTGGAAAAATGTTGAGTGCAGTTTTTTAATAAAAACACATTGGTACTATAAAGTACAAACTCACAAACTGAAGAGTAAAGTAATTTTGGTATTACAAGCGATTATTTTTAATGACCACTACCAATTTGATCTAGTTGGCTGAATTTCATATGATTATTTTTACTGCATGCTTGTCTTACTTTTCACATCATGTTAGATTATTTTCTCTGTACAGCTGAGTATCTTGATACAATGTTCCTTTTTTGTGTCGTAGGATTTCTTAAAGAAATCATACAGCTTACTGCTGTCCAGTTACAATGCTTCTCTTTATTTCACCAAGATTTGGTTAAACCCATTATGGAAGTTAGCTTTATTCTTCAGCATGGCCAATGAAGGTGCCAAGAAGATGGCAATGATTTTTTTGTTTTTTTACTTTTTTTTTTCCTTTTCATTACCAAGGTGGATTTGAGACTTGTAATGAAAAATTACGTGCATGCCTTTTTGGTATCCTTTCAACAAGCCAGGCACTGATGCAAAAGGATGTTGTCCCGATTAAAATTTCAAAGCCAAAGGCTTATACCAGGCACAGATCATGATTTACATAGTGTGGCCATCTATTCATGTCAGCCCTTTTGCACACCCAAGTATTCTGGTTTTGGTTTATGATGAACACTTCACATCAAGAATTACAGTTAAAAGTCACTTTTTTTTAATGATAAATTTAAAAAAGTGTTTTTTTGTAACTCAATAAGTAACCAAAAATGCTATGTTGTCTCAGTGTGAACTTATGCATTAAGCGTGCGCTATACTTTGGCCTTAAAAAATTTTGCTCAAATTATGAATAAGCCATTTTTCTTTACCAATGTATTTTACATTTTTAAATTTACAACTCATATTTGTATTTTATAAAATGAAAAATGTATCTCTCTATTATAAAAAAAAATCTTGCAACAATACATTTTTTTCCTGTGACGAGACGTGATCTTTGGAAGAGAGACAGAGAGACACTTTCACATCCCACGAGACAGACAAGTCACATCATACTTACAATCTTTGGAAGCAAGTCCTGTGATACACATGCAGAGCAGGTTAAAGATAATGAAAGTAGGAAAATTCGAAAGTCTCAAAAAATGAGAGTAAAGATCGCATTAGTACAAACAAATGGAAAAAATTACTCAGTGAAATAACGGGACAGTGAAAAGAGATCGCATGGTGTTTGAGGATGTCTGGGGGACAAGAGAGACAAGGTAGTGAGACAAAAGGACAGGTGCTATAAAGGCTTTTAAACGTTTGAAGCACAGCACAAAATGCAGATCACGCAGCACGGTAGCAGCAGCAAGCCAGCAGCTGATCGAGCAAAGAGGAGGTAAAAAAACAACTGTTTTTGTTTCCTATTGTATCACAATTTAAGAGGGGTTTCGGAAGAGCGACCGCATCTCCCTGGAGTGCGTTCAGCCCACCTCTTCACAACGGCCTGGACCACTGGCGGGGGAAAAAGGGGTAGGCAAGCGAAGTGCAGATCACGTGGCACGGCAGCAGCAGCAAGCCAGCAGCTGATCGACCAAAGAGGAGGTAAAAAAAAAACAGTATTTGTTTCCCATTGTATCATCATTTAAGAGCGGTTCCGGAGGAGTGGACGTGTCTGTTTGGGGTACGTTCAGCCCCCCTTTTCACAACAGCGCATAGTGCAGGCAGAGGGGGAAAGGGTTGGCGAGCGAAGCGAGCAGGGGACGAAGGCCCCTAGTATATTATAAAATCATTTTATTTTTAAAAAGTATGTTTATTTTGGAATAATCAAATATATTAATCTACTTCTACTGCAACGTCGGAGCGAACATGAGTGAAGAAACAGTATACCTCAGCAGACAGTTTGTATAGGGCATTAGAAAGGCAAAGTAGTTAGTCCTGCCATTTTATAGCTGGAGAAGACCTGGTTTAAATCCCTGCCTGATCACCATCTGTGTGTGTGATGCCCTGGTACCTCCACTGTTGGATACTGAAGCCCAGTGCTGTCAGAATAGACTTCAGTTTGTGAACTGGATTGTCCAATTTCAAGATATTGATGAATAAATATTGTTCAGGGGTACTCTCCTCAAGTCAGGAGTTGAGTACCCCTGTTGCAGTTTTTTTGTTTTCATTATTAAAAAAAATGCATAAAGTAATACTTCAAGTTTTATGTGAAGAGAACGCTTTCTTGTAAGAAACAAGCAGATATTTCAGGATTATTTTTGTAGGTTTGATACTGTTATTTACAAATTAAATTAAAAAGATTCATTTTAAATGTAATTACATGAAATTAAAGCAGGTGATACTAAAGTCATGGAAGTTTTAATGTGTATTTATTCATCACTTGCAATCCTTGACAATTTTTACATGCCGAATTGTGAGAGATATTTGTCATTGCCATTGGTGGAACAATTTAATAAGCCAAAAACACCATGTACAGTAATTAAATGTTCAAGCGTATTTATCACCACATGAAAATGGTTTATATTCATAATTATATTTCAGATTTCCTTGGTCCCTGCTACCTGCTCTGGTTTAAAAGATTCCATGAATGCATTAAACAGAATAAACATAACCATTTATTTGTAATCCCTCTGGGTTCAGCAGTCCTATTTTAGAGTTTAAGGACCATTTTTCATGTATGACACCAGTATCTGGGATTTTGCCACCGCCCCACCTATTACTGAGCTTTTGGGTCATCTGACCAGATGTGACTTTAGTAGCTGTTCAGACCTCACTGGGCAGATTCTTTGGATGAACACTTTCTGTGACCTTATAGTCTTCTTATGCAATTCACCCCCTTCAACCAAACCCTGGTCCTCCCTGTGCATTCATTTTGTTTCTTATAAGCACAATGGCCAACTTAGACATATTATAGTGGACCACTAAATATGACTGGAGTGGGTTAAGAAGAAACTCATTTAAGCAAATGAAGCATCTCTATTTTAAATTCTGCCTAACATGGATTGGGCAGTTTGCATGATGATTTGAAGTTTAAATACAGAACCCTTAGGGCTCATTTATACTTCATGCTCAGAACGCGTACCCGCACACACCATGGCTGTCACGCGTTCCCAGCGTTCATTTGATGCGTCCTCTGAGCATGTCCTCAGAAATTAACACAACACATGGGCGAATCGCAGTATCAGCAAAAAGTCGGGAGGCGCAGTGTAATAAAAGTCAAAATGTGACGTCTGAGTCTCTGTTCACTATCTATATGCGACAGGAAGTCGCTTTGAGGATCCTATGGGATTGATGTGCCGGCTTCGATGTTTGATGAATGGTTCAATGTGGTGAAGCAAAATGCTGACATACAAATGCATTTGTGGTGCTTTTATATAGCATCGCATATTCCCATCGTAATGACGCAATACATTTTAAAAGTCTCACATACCATCTTCTGTGCCGTCTTTTTTTTTTGCACCTTGACAATAGCAACAGAATGTACAGAATTGTATTTGAGCCTCAGAGAAAAAAATGAAGGACACAATGAAAAGGTGTATTTTGTGATTAAAATGGAAATTTCGGCTTTAATCTCGAAATGTCCACTTTAATCTCATAGTTTACTTTATCATTAAAGTAGACTGTCTTAAATGTCATCTTAAAACTGACCCAACTGTTAATCGCCACATGCTTTTGGGGCTTCTTCCTGACCTGACAGCAGTGGCAAGAAGCAATAGACCACCAAACAGAACACATTAAATGTATGATTTTCCAGCTCTTTGCACATTTAAAATCCTTAGATTTATACTTGATATCACTTTCACGATGAAATGCATTAAAGTATGTATGTTACATTTTACAGATAAATTGCTAATTTCGTTTAAATAATGAATTCTGTTAATAATTACATACAGTACATGGGGTTGACACAGTGGCGGAGGGGTAGTGCTGCTGTCTCGCAGGGAGTCATGTCACTGGTGTTTTCTGCCTGGAGTTTACATGTTTACCTGTTGGGTTTCCATGTTTGGTTTGGATTGTTTCTGCCTCGTGCCCAATGCTAGCTGGAATAGGCGCATCCCTGGATTGATGGATTTAATCATTAAAAATCCTTTTCAGAGATATTGGGGCAAGGTGTCCTCAGAATTTAATGGATGTTTCAGGCAATTCATAGCACAGTGAAGCCAAATGTTTTCTTCATTGTGATAATATCTCGCACTGCCACCTGGTGGAATCTTCTAGATTTACGTAAAGTACACGTGCAAGTATAAACAGTAAAACGCTTGCATAGCAGTAGCGTTCACTGGAGCATGCGCCGCATTGCATGAGGTATAAACCTGGCCTAAGTGTTTTTAACGTTTTGCTTATAAAACGGAACGGAATAGATCATCATAGCATACTTTCTAAGAATGTAAAGCAACTCTTTATTTATATTATAGTATGGTTAACATAACAGTAGATTGGCATCTTTCTGTTCTGATACCTTATTATGATGCAAAATTGGTATATTTGCTCAATCACGGAAGTTGGTACATTTAAAACAATAATACTCAGGATGGCTGTGATTGCACCATTAGAGTATAGTGACCATAATATAATACATTTCACAGTATGTTGGCCGAGTGTATATTAAAAAATAAAATGGTTCAGTTTAATTTAAACTCAGCAAATTTTGAACAGATGCAGCAAATCCTAAATAAAGGGCCCTGCGTGAAGATATTTAAGATGTGGAACAGTTTTAAAAGTGTTTTACATGTCATGTAGGTGGATAAATAAGGAGGAAAAAGAGAATTCACAAAGAAAAATAAAAAAATGCTGTATGATGCATATAGGACTAATAATTCCAGCAGTAACTGAGGGACATATGAATACAATAATTCAAAAGGATATTAGGATATAAGGCAGTTAGAAAGAAATACTGCAGAAGAGGCAAAATATGTTCCAAATAGATTCTTTAAATATCTTAGTAGTCAAAGAAAATTCAAGGATGAGGTAAGGAGTAAAAGGTAAAGGTGACCTGAAATATTATACAGTGAGTGATAAAGAAAACACTTTGAATGTGCAATTCTCTGAAGTTTATATGTGAAAATGTAATAACCTTCCAAATGTAATAAGGACCACTAAAGAAGTGATTTGGAAGTTGTAGAGGGTTAAATACTGCTCAGGTTAAATAGGCTGAACTCTAAGGCTTTGATATACTTAACGTTAATGCAACGTACACACTTGAGGATACTGCTGCTATGCAAGCAGTGTACTGACTATATTTGCACATGTACTTTAAGTAAATCTGGAGGATTCCACCAGGTGGCAGTGTGAGAAATCATCACACCGAGGAAACAACGTTCAGTTTCGCTGTGTTGTGAGTTGAGGGAAGAAAAATGTTAAAGATAAAAACAGTTTGCATTCCGATGTTGTTATCAAGGTGCAAAAAAAATGATTGCAACAGTGACACAGAAGATAGTATGTGAGACCTTTAATGGGGACCTATGATGGGGAATATGTGATGCTTGTAATGCCTATGCAAGAAATGCATAGAACCGTGAATGCATTCGCATTTCAGCATTTAAGTTTGATGATTTGTTTCACCACATTAATCAAACTTCAAAGCTCGCAGATTTATCCTGTTGGAGCTGTATTGTGGCATGCTGTCACATATTGATAGTAAATAAAGATGTTGATGTCACATACCAAAGCTTGAACACACATGTCACACATATTTTTGCTGGTATCTCAACTCACGCACGAGTCACATAAATTTCAGTCGACGTGCTCGGAAGAACGCTGGCAGCCATGGTACATATGCGTAAGCATTCTGAGCATGAAGTATAAACCAGCTCTAACAAATCACCAGGACTATGCACATTTATCCTTGAGTGCTGAAGGAAGTTAGTGAGTACATATGCAACAGAAACCCTTGATGCACACAGGAAATTCCTGAAGACTGGAATTTAGCAAATATTTTCCTGTTGTATAAAATGTGTCATCAGGCTGATTCAGGTAACTATGGTCAGGTAAGTTTAGCATGCATCATTAATAAATTAATGGAAGCAATTACTAAACAAAAGATCAAGAAATAATGTGAGGAACAGGTATAATAGCAAATAGCATGGGGAACAGATGGGGATGATTGTGTTTCACAAACATGATGGAATTCTATGAAAAAGCAAATGAAGAGAGCTGCATAAGAAATTATTTAACTTAATTTTTAGATTACTTTTGATAAAGTACCACATGAAAGCAATCAGTGGTCAAAGTAAAAGAAGTGGAAATTCTTTTTTTTTTTTGTATCTTTTTTTATTTTATTGATTTTTTTGTCATCATTCCATACAAATAGTCAATTTTTACAAGAATAGGATTGAAATCAAATCAACCCCCACCCCTGAGAAAGAGAGCATGGCCAACGGACTAAAACTTAAAACTAGTAAAAATAAATAAATTGATGAGTTTAACAGGCGGATAAAGATAAATGGAGAAGAAAAAGAAATGGGAAGAGAATCTGCTTCCTCAGTGCTTTAAGAGCTTATTCTAAAATATTATTGATTAGATCCTGCCAGGTTTTGAATAAATTCTGCACAGATCCTCTAAGTGACAATTTGATTTTTTCCAATTTCAAATAGTATACAACGTCAGTTACCCACTGACTTAAAAGAGGAGAGTTAGGATTCTTCCAGTTTAGCAAAATAAGTCTGCGTGCCAATAGTGTACTAAAGGCAATCACAGTTTGTTTGTCCTTCTCCACTTTAAGCCCATCTGGAAGAACACCATACACACCTGTTAATGGGTTAGGAGGGATTGTGATACCAAGGTTGTCTAAAAGGTACTTAAAAATTTTTGTCCAGAATGATGTTAATTTGGTGCAGGCCCAAAACATGTGACCTAGTGAGGCTGGAACTTGATTGCAGCATTCGCAGGTTGGATCTTGCCCAGGAAACATTTGAGACAGTTTTAAGCTCAATATATAATTTTGAGTTGAATAATTGCATGCTTTGCGCATATGGAGCTCGAGTGAATTCTTTGTATTGCTCCCTTCCACTCCTTTTCTGATATGTTGAGTGAGAGATCCTTTTCCCATTGTCCTCTTGGATCTTTGAAAGGGAGGGACTGTAAAATAATTTTATATATTGCAGAAATGCTGTCTGAGTCCTCGAAACTGAGCAATATCTTTTCCAGCATAGTGGAAAATTGGGCAGGTTCTGTTTAACAAAGTTTCTAATTTGAAGATAGTGAAAGAAATGTGTAGCCTGAAAGTTAAATTTGGAATGTAATTGTTCATGTTATCTATATAAAAATCTCTAAGCAATTTAATCCCAAATGTCTTCCAGATATTAAAAACTGCATATGTTTGCGAGGGTTGAAAAAGGTGGTTCTCATGCAGAGGTGCCACAGATAAAAGATTCTCCATCTTAAAATGCTTTCTACATTGGTTCCATATTCTGAGTGAGTGAAGCACAATTGGGTTATTAGTATGTTGGCGATAACTTTATTTATTGGAGCACAAAGCAGGGAATATAAAGAAGCACTGCAGGATTTTATTTCTATTGCAGGTTTTTATAGCTTGTATGTTTGCTGCCCAGTAATAAAACTGAAATTTAGGTAGGGCCATGCCACCTTCCGCCTTATGTCTTTGTAGGGTTGCTCCTTGGATACGTGGATGTTTTAAGTTCCAAATAAATGAGGTTGGGCGGCACGGTGGTGCAGTGGGTAACGCTCCCTGCGTGGAGTTTGCATGTTCTCCCCGTGTCTGCATGGGTTTCCTCCGGGCGTTCCGGTTTCCTCCCACAATCCAAAGACATGCAGGGTAGGTGGATTGGCGATTCTAAATTGGCCGTAGTGTGTGCTTGGTGTGTGGGTGTGTTTGTGTGTGTCCTGCGGTGGGTTGGCACCCTGCTCGGGATTGGTTCCTACCTTGTGCCCTGTGTTGGCTGGGATTGGCTCCAGCAGACCCCCGTGACCCTGTGTTCGGATTCAGCGGGTTGGAAAATGGATGGATGGATAAATGAGGTTATGGTTGAATCTAATTGCTTAAAAAATGATTTACTGATGTATATTGGAATGTTTTGAAATAAAAAGAGAAGCTTAGGAAGGATATTCATCTTAACAACATTAATTTTTCCAGCTGGAGTGAGATGAAGGGTTGACCATCCATGCAAGTCTTGCTTAATTTTTTTCATACAGACGGCGAAATTTTGTTGAAAAAGAGCTTTATGTTTACTTGTGATGTTTAGCCCTAGGTATTTAAACTGATCTGCAATAATAAAAGGGAAGGTGTCCAATCTAATATTGTATGCTTGAGAATTCACTGGAAAGAACACACTTTTATTCAAATTAATTCTGAGACCAGAGATCTTTTGAAATTCTGTAAGTGCTGTTAAGACTGCAGGCACAGTATTTTGTGGGTCTGATATATACAGTACCATATCATCTGCATATAGAGAAATTTTCTGTTCAAGTCCTTTTCTGATAATCAAGGCTTTTTGTGTACGTGGGTACAAAATTAGCTCAAAAATAGGTAGCAAAGGGTTATGCTGAGCGATACATCTTTAAATTAGGTGATGTTAAAAGGGGTGTCCCATACGGTTCAATGCTGGGTCTGATGCATATTTTAATATGCATAAACATTTTAGATAGGAATATTAGCCGCAAGCTGGTTAAGTCTGAAGATGATAGGTGGAAATGGTTAGGTATATTTAACTTTGAAGTAGCAAGCTATTTATAAGCCTCTCCTTCCCACTCATTTATTAGATCAGTGATTTGTTAAGTCCTCTCTCTCTATTAAGTTGTCTTTTGACTTGTGTTAGTGACTGTATCGTGTTGCTTCTGCCTTCAGAAAAACATCTTCCTTAGGGTTATGGTTTTGGATATCATATAGACATTGGCACATTTGTGTCAGATTAAATTTAATTTAAGGTAGATATTAATCATAGGAAGTAGAAATGTTAGATTTGAGCTTACAATGGAAGTTTTGAAACTTGAAAGTATACATCATACGATGGATCCAGGAGTCATAAAGGACTCATTGCTGACTATATCAAGAAGTGATCAAGAAGACTAATTAAATGTTAGGTTATATATCACAATGTGTAGAGAATATTGTGCAAGTTACTGAGGTTTTACTGTTATACTAAGTCCTCCTGAGAAGAACAACTGGGCTGATTTCAAAACTAATGGGTATGAGCTATGAGGAGAGAGAATAAAGGAGTCAAACGTTTGTGTTTTTAGCAAACAGAGATTAGAAGGTGACATGATAGAAGTGTTTAAAATTATTAAGGAAATTAGTACAGTGGATCCCAGCTGTTACTTTAAAATAAATTCTTCAACAAGAAAACAAGGACATGGTTGAAAACCTATTAAGGGCAAATTTCATGAAAATGTTAGAAAGATTTTATTTACACAGAGAAATAGATACCTGGAAAAAATTACCAAGTATTACAGTACAATTGTTCTAGTGCTTCAGCCAATGCTGAACATAGTGAAACACGTTTACAAAGTTCACAGTTAATGTTTTCATGCACTGTAATGTATTATGAAGATATAATATGAGAAGATAATAGATATTTGGATTACTAAAGAACCTTTATTTATTTTAACTTTATTTTCATCATTTTGTTTTTGCAATTTTAGCTGTGAAAAGAAGTCTCAGCATTATGTATATTGAATATGATACCTCTGATGGTGTTTGCTGTGAATGCATAATAAATTAATTTTGAAAGACATAACTGTAAACTTTTAGTTATTCATTGTTGGCACCCACTTTAGTAAGTACCAATCTGCAGGGAGTCTGAGCTATTCTGCAGTATTATGAGCACATTCTAATAAAAGTTCACACTCACTGGGACAACTCAGTGATACCAATATACTTGGTATGCCTATTTTTTAAATGCTTAAGGAAAAGAGAGTTTTCAGAAAAACCCAAATGAACACACAAATGCAAACTGGTCAATTGATATGGGCTGGGCTAGGATCTCAATCTCAGCTACCGATAAGTAATTAAATTACTTAAGAGGAAAACAAATGTCCAAATTTTCAGTTTAGCATTCTGTTTGCAGAAAGTATGCAGTTTTCTGGATGGAGAGAAACAACTTTAGGTTATACAATAAGCTGCTACATATTTGTACTTTGAGTTCATGTCTAATGTCAGAGAAAATATAATTACCGTATATACTTGCGGATACATATAGTTCTCCCACGGATTAGTCGGGGCTTGATTTTACCGTATAATGTCGTTTGTATACGTCAAATGCGGAAAACTCATGCTATTGGTCCAAGAGATTATGATATGCTAATGCCCACCTGAGAAAGTAACCACAGAGCACACTGCCTTTTTTTATGTATGGTACCTACGTGACCACATGGTAATACCCGAACTATTCCGAAGCGACATTTAAACTGTTTTGTGCTTGTTGTATCTCACACCCTTATACACCTTTATCATAAGAGCATCCCTTATCTATAATGGAGCGTTTGATCAGAAGAAAATATGAGGCTGGTTTTAAATTAAACGTCGTTGAAGTGGTGAAAGAAATTGGTAACTGAACCGCTGCAACAAAATTCAATGTATCTGAGAAACTGGTGCAAGATTAGAGGAAGCAGGAAGATGTAAAAAAAAAAAAAAATTCAAGTGTCATATTTCTGAATGGGTGTATAAGTCGGGGTCTGATTTATGATCGATTTTTCGGGTTTCAAGACCCGACTTATAGGCGAATATATATGGTATATATAATATCTGGGGTTTTTTTGCAAAGACCTTTTATGAATAGATTTCATAACCATTTGAAAGTTTAAACCTAAAGCTTGCATGGATACTTTAAACACATTGATGACAGAGGAAATGAGAGTTTAACCATTAAACTCAAACAGCTTAAGATTTACAGGCTACTGCAATTTATACTTTGTACCTTCCATGAACTTATATTATTGTGTACATATTATATTCACACTACTGTGAATAGCTAACATGCCTTTCTATTATATAAATACTGTATATCAAAAAGTAATATAAATATTCTTCTGCAAATGTGCTGTAATCACAATATTCTACTGCATCATCAGATAAAAATCCATGATACCTGTACATTATTAAAAATGTAAAAAAATCTCTTCTCTTGTAATATTATATTCACTTACCACTTTGAATAACAAAAGGCATCTCAGGGATTTATCCTATTATTTCTCTATGTGCATATGAACCTTGATAAAATACGCAGTTGGTGTTTGGAATATTCAATTTGCTGTTAGTAATCAGACTCCATTTAGTCACAGTAATGAAAATGATACCACAAGGAAATATCAGTTATCATCATATTTCCAATTGCATCTTTCCCTAGGATACAAATGATCAGTTTTTTGCTTAAACAGTTATTAGATTAAACATAGAATTTTGGGTCAATCACCACATGCCTTTTTTCTAATGTAACAGCAAATTCATGTGTAGAGATCTCTGAGATTATTATTATGTTACTGTATCAGATATGGCACTAAATGGAATAAATCTGGTATTTTTACTCAGTGTCAAGATGACATTACTTTGTGTAAAGAAAACCTAAAAATGTAGTTTGTAAACATGCAAACCAGCCATCCACATAATTTCATTAAGCAACTCATATCAGACCAATATAAAGTCCCATGACTTTAACATGTATCACTCTGTGAGGTATAAAGAAAATGAAGTATGCAAGCAAAGCCTACTCCTTCCATACAATGGATTTAAACTGTTTTTTCTGTGTCACTTTTCCTAACTTTGCTTAAGCCATTCTTCAGAAGTGACTTATTTTGATGACTATTTGCTATGATTACAGGTGATTTTTAATTAGAATAATATATCCAGATTACTAGTTGCAAGTGATCTTAGACTTCGCTAGCATTTACTATTTATCATGCCTTACATGACAAAAACTTTTTAGAAACACAGTGGATCCAAATTACACTACTGGCACATCCACAGGATTTTCTGGGTGCACACCAAGTAGAAAATAGAATGTGCAACAGGCACACAATCATGCATTTATAAAATAACAACTAAACATGCAGAAGAAAATGCATCTCAAAAAGGCAAATCCAACAGTCTATAGATTATAATGTATTGTGCATGCATGACACATTCATTTAGTTAAGATTTTAACCAAATGATAAGCTCAGTGAATAACACTTATGTTAGAGTGATCATCTTTTAATTGTCAAAAGAGATGACAACTGGGACAGCAGGCAACAGGAAGCAGGCACTGTGGCAAAGTGTATTTACAGTCAGGTCATAAGTATTTGCATAGTGACACAATTTTCATAACTTTGGTTCTGTATGTCACCATAATTGATTTGAAATCAAGAAATTATTATGTAATTGAAGTGTAGACGTTAAGCTTTTATTTAAGTGGTTTACCAAAAATATCATAAGCAATTTAGAAATAACAGCCATTTTTTGGCATAGCTCCCCCCATATCTAGGGGCTCAAAAGTATTTGGGCATTTGACTGACAAGCTGTTCCATAGCCAGGTGTGAGCAGTTCCCTCATTATTTTGCTAATTATTAAGCAGGTAAAAGGTCTGGAATTGATTCCAAGTGTGAAATTTACATTTGGAAGTTGTCACTGTGAACTCTAAATCTGAAGTCCAAAGAGCTGCCCATACAAGTAAAAACAGTCCATCATTAGGCTGAGAAAACAAAACAAACCCTTTAGAGAGATAGCAGAAACACAAGGAGTGGTCATATCATCCATTTGGTACATTCTTTAAAAGAAGGAACACACTCAGCAACATCAGAAGGTCTGGAAAACCACAGAAGACAACTGTTCTCGATGACTGTTGAAGAAGAAACCTTCACAACATTTAGCCAAACCAAAAACGCTCTCCGAGAGATGGACCTTACCTTGCCAAATTCTACAATCAAGAGATGACTTCATGAAAGTGAACTCAGAGGGTTTGCCACAAGATGCAAACCATTGGTAAACCTCAAGAATATAAAAGACAGATTAGACTTTTCCAGAAAACATTTTTAAAAGCCTGTCCAGTTCTGGAACAATTTTCTTTGGACAAAGGAACCTAAGATCAGTATATACCAAAATGATGGAATGAGAAAACTATGGAGAAGAAAAGAAATCACTCAGGATCTGATGAATACCAAATCATCTGTGAAACATGGTGGAGGCAGTTTTATAGCTTGATCATGCATGGCTGTGAATGGAAGTCAGTCACTAGTATTTATTGATAAGACTGCTGGGAGTAGTAGCAGGATGGTTTCTGAAGTGTATAGGGCAATACTAGATGCTCAGATTCAGCCAAATGCTGCAAAACCGATGGTGCTTCACAGTACAGATGGACAATGAGCCAAAACATACTGCGAAACCAAGTGCTTTTCAACACAAAGTAGTGGAATTACCTTCAGTGGCCAAGTTAATCCGTTGATCTCAACCCAACTGGGCATGCATTTCACTTACTGAAGACAAAACTGATGGTAGAACAAATGGCAACTGAAGACAGCTGCAGTAAAGGCCTGGCAAAGTATTACTTGGGTCTAAACCGAGCACTTGGAGATGGCCATGGGTTCCACACTTAAGGCAGTCATTGACTGTACAGGATTTTCATCCAGATATTGAAAATGATCATTATATGATTATGTTAGTTTGTCCAAATACTTTTGAGCCCCTGAAAATAGGTGGCCATGTATAAAAATATCTGTCTTTTCTGAACAGCTCATACAATATTTTTGTTAAACCCCTTGAATGATAGCTGAAAGTCTATACTTCAATCACATCTTGATTGCTTTGTTTCAAATCCATTGTGGTGGTGTACATGGCCAAAATTATGAAACCAGTCTTAGTCCAAATACTTATGGACTTGACTGTATGTGGGTGAGTGTGTAATAAGAAGTTCGCAAAAGTCTCCAATACCATGAAACAATGTTAATGTTTTTAACAAGACTAATTGCAAATACCTTAATAGCATAAATGGCTGAATAATCTACTTGATTTCAGTTTAATTGTTTACATAACCCTTATATATAAGATCAATAAATCTGAAAAAAGTTTCTCTTACCACCTATTACATGGCATTGTTTCTTTTTATGGCCATAAAATACAATAAAATAAACAATCAGTTGCCATAAAAAATCCACTTATCTTCTGTTGACACTTTTCAGTCCTTCAGATTTGCTCAGGTATACTTTCCTGAAAATTGAATCTTTCCCAACTGTCCTTGATTGCCAATCAAGTAGGCATCAAGGTCTTTGCAAGATGTGTTTAAAATTGTATTGCATACACAGAAGACACTTGACTGATTCAACAGACAAGTGATTGCTTTTCTTTTTCCTCTGGTTTTGGTATTCACTGAAAAAACTTTCTCTACATTTACATTATGAAAGGGAATAGTAAAGAAAAATGGTGTAATCATCCATCCATTGTCCAACCTGCTATATCCTAACACAGGGTCATGGGGGTCTGCTAGAGCCAAGCCCAGCCAACACAGGGCACAAGGCAGGAATAAACCCTGGGCAGGGCGCCAGCCCACCACAGGGTGTAATCATTAGAAGCTCTAAATAAAACTCAGTGCCTTTGGACCTTGTTTGGTCCACTTCTGTTGTGCTTATAGATCACTGACATCTCCATCATTGTTTCAGTTACACCTTTCTGTGTATTCCTTCAAATTTCTTCAGACTAATGACCTGACTCAGATCCATCCACATGAAAGAAGAGAACTCCTCCATGGGTGCCAGATATTCTGGCATGAATTGCACAGACCATGTACTTGAGTGCTGAAGTGGCCAAACTCTTAACAAAGTCCATGCTTGTGCTTTTGTGCCAATAGTCCCTTGACTTTAAGGGACATGACGTTTTTGTGCTTGTATTCAAGAAACATGGTGTGATTCTCTGCTCAAAGTTTTCTTCATTACCACAATTGAGCTGTTCTCCATTTCCTTCTCTTGTAAGTAAGGTAAGTCTTACTGAAGTCATCTTCAAAAACATCTTGATCATCTTTTTCGTTTTCCTCATTATTTCTTCTTCACGTGTATGTGGGGTTGATGTGCCTGATCAACACTCTTTGTAAAGCTCTACTGTGCCCCTTCTCCCCGGTCAGACCCATTTTTGTCAAATCTTCTTTTACTTGATCCATCCACCTCTGCTTCGGCCACCCATGCTTTCTTTTCCCCTGTATGTCCATTTCCATCAGTCTTTCACCCACATATTCATTGTCTCTCCTTATCACATGTCCATACCGCTTCAACCTACTATCTTGTACTCTTAGAAATTTCTCCTACTTTTGTTGTACCTCTGATTGTCTCACTTCTTATTTTTCCTTCTTTGTAAATCCACACTTCCATCCCAAGATTCTTATTTCTGCTAGATAGATAGATAGATAGATAGATAGATAGATAGATAGATAGATAGATAGATAGATAGATAGATAGATAGATAGATAGATAGATAGATAGATAGATAGATAGATAGATAGATAGATAGATAGATAGATAGATAGATAGATAGATAGATAGATAGATAGATAGATAGATAGATACTTTATTAATCCCAAGGGGAAATAAAGAAAATATTAAAGAGTGATAACAATGCAGGTAAAACTGACAATAACTTTGTATAATGTTAACGTTCACCACCCCCCACCCCCGATGGAATTGAAGAGTCACATAGTGTGAAGGGGGATCGATCTCTTCAGTCTGTCAGTGGAGCAGGAAAGTGACATGCAGTCTGTTGCTGAAGCTGCTCCTCTGTCTGAAGATGATACTGTTCAGTGGATGCAGTGGATTCTTCATTATTGACAGGAGCCTGCTCAGTGCCCATCGCTCTGCCACGGATGTCAAACTTTCTAGCTCCGTGCCTACAATAGAGCCTGCCTTCCTCACCAGTTTGTCCAGGCGTGAGGCGTCCCTCTTCTTTTTGCTGCCTCCCCAGCACACCAGCTGCTACATCCAACTTCTTCCCTTGCTCTCCCTTTATTGCCAATGTCTCAGCTCCATACATCATTCCTGGACTCAACACCATCTTACAACTTTACTTTTAATCTTCCTCTTAATTCTTCAATTAAACAATACTCCTGGTACATTCTTCCAATTATCCATCCACACTGCACTCTGCGAGTTATCTCTGCATCCATTTCTTGATCTTGGGCCACCACTGATTTTAGTTATTTAAACCTATCCACTCTTTTCATATTTAAATCTCAAATACTGGGGGAGTCACGTGGTGCTCCATGGTGCTAAAGCTTGAGCTTGTCTCACAACTCCAAACAAAGTAGTCTTCCTTTGTCCTGTTTTGCCTAAATACTGATTATTTCAAAATATTTCAAAATATGTTAAAAAGCAGTTACTTCTCTCTGTCTCTCTATTGTCTTCATAGAGATGTGTTTATAAGGCAAGAGATCTCATTCCTCTGCTTTTAACTCACTACAGAAATCATAGAATTCAAGTAAGGAACCTAGAGATGGTGGTAAGTCCTATCGGGATGTTATGGGAAATCTCCTTTTGGATTATAAACTACTTTAAATACAACCAAGTGTCTTGCCATGTTGCTTACATAAGGGTGCTCTGTCACAAAGTTGCATCCATAAAGATGAAGCTGGTGGACCAAGAAGACTTCACTTGGGAGATAATTTAAGACTTGTGAGTCTGAAAAAAGACATTGAAAAGGACAATCTGATTCTCTTTCTCTCTCAACTGTAGTCCAGTTGGTTTCCTAATTTCAATCATAAGATAATGCAGGAGCTTTGTGTGTACATGAGGTGGATGAATACTGCTGGCCATCACCCTCTTATTATTAAATTCCTGATTTTTTCTGATCTACAGCATATTTTCAAGGAGGCCTGCTGCCTCCAAGCATAATCACTACAATTTATTTCTTTCCCCAGTTCTTTTACAGAGCAATGTCAGAAAATGTTTGTTCCTGTCATATACAAAGCCAAAGATGTAGGGTTTCAATCTTTTCTGCTCTACCCCATTATGTCTGGTTACTTTTCAAGGAGTAGATGGAGAGGTGGTCCACTCCTACAAGTACTTGAGGGTCCATATTAATTACAGGTTGGACTGGTGTTGTAACACAGAGGAAGTATATAAGAAAGAGCAGAGCAGGTTCATTGATTCATAAGGGACTGCATTCTTTAATGTGGCTTCTACAACTCTGCAAAGGCTACACTGTGGTGTGCTGGGCTGGTAACATCACTTCAAAAGAGGCCCACTGAATCAACAAGCTAATTAAAAGGGCATACATTCTACACACCCCTGTGGGTAGCAGCAAAGGAGAGAATTAAAACAAAACTGAGTGCCATTATGAACAATGCTACACATCCTCTCTTTGACACACTAACAACAAATTATTCAGCAGAAGTATGTCAAGAAATGCTACTAGGGCTCCTTTATACTGACAGCAATATGCATGCATAATGCCCCACTGTGTCTGTGACTGTCAGGGCAGACGTTTTTCTTTCTTTTCAATTTCCTTCATTTTTAGTCATTCTGGTGTGTGTTCAGACTACAGCATGTGCATATATATTAATTCATTAATTTTATTTTAAGTGCTTCTTTAAAACCCAGATTTCCCCTATCTCTCTGTCTAAGCTGAAATTGAGCTTTGGTTCCACTCACTGTACTTTTGACTCTCTTGAGAAAGCTTTGAGGGTACTGGGTGATTTTATGACAGCTGGTAATTTCTCCTTGTGACCTTCTAAGTGTCTTTGGCCTTTATGCCTGCAGCGCCTTCACTGTGCTGTCTTTAAGCATGGTGATAAGCACAGGTCTTGCTGTCTTGCACTGCCATTATTTCTGAACTCATCAATAGTTTGTTAAATGCATTACTTTAACAGTCTGCTTTTAATGATAATTGCTCTTTGCTTATTTTCAATGTGGATTTTGTTGGGTGCTCCTTAACTAATTTGAAATTGAGAATTGTTAACTTTATTTTTATTGAGATCCTTGGCTCTTCTGCATGCTCAACCACATTCTGGACTGCCGGGTCACAAACATTATTCTGCTCCTTCTACCTGGTCTTTGCCTTGTTAATATTTACTCTTTATTCCTTAGAAATTTTTATTTAGGCTTGTTACTAAATGTATTGGTAGGAGGCAGGTTGCCTGTTTCACCTACATGTTCTCAGTTTAATCCTTTCATGCTTTTTGTAACTTTCAGGGAGCCTGTTTCAGTTTGGGAATTTTGGGTTATCCACATGGTTAATCATGGCTTGTGTCAAGGGTATTGGATGGGATTGTGAGGTTAGTGATTTGGGTCCAGTGGGTCAAGAATCCTTATAACTTCCACACTGCCTTAATTCTGTTCTTACTTTATTATTCACTGTATTTTTCCCTTCTGTCTTTTTCCTATTTTATGATGACTATGCCTAAACCAAATGTAGTTTCCTGGAACATCAGGGCCTTAAACCTGGGTCACAGATGGGTGTGTATCCTTGAAATTTTGCATTGTGTACTAGTGGATATAGGTTTAATTCAAGAATCTTACCTGTTGACCTGTGATGTGCCACACTATACTAATCATTTTTATCGCATGGTGTCTTTTTCCTTGGCTCTTACAAAAAGTGTGGGGTCCTCATTCTTATAAATGAAATCATTAATTTTCAGATTTGAATGCAGATGGTGATAATAATGGTGGCACAGTGGTGCAGTGGTAGCGCTGCTGCCTCGCAGTAAGGAGACCTGGGTTCGCTTCCCGTGTCCTCCCTGTGTGGAGTTTGCATGTACTCCCTGTGTCTGGTTTCCTCCCACAGTCCAAAGACATGCAGGTTAGATGCATTGGTCATCCTAAATTGTCCCTAGTGTGTGCTTGGTGTGCGTGTGCCCTGCGGTGGGCTGGCTTCTTGACTGGGGTTTGTTTCCTGCCTTGTACCTTGTGTTGGCTGGGATTGGCTCCAGCGTGACCCTGTAGTTAGGATATAGCAGGTTGGATAATGGATAGATGGTGATAATATAGGGTGCTTGCACTTTTTTCAAGCTGAGATTGGTGGTCATAATTTATTGTTTGTCTGTACATATGGGCACACCCAATTTTTTCTTCTCAGATATTCTGATTGTGAACTTGAACTTGGGACAGTTGCTAATACTGTGATGAGTCTGGTCCTAGATAAATTTCCATTCCACACTGGTGCATGTACACCCCCTTCCACTCTCTTTCAATGTAAACTGGCATGTGGTCTTAGTTTATTAGATTTTTTCAGGTTGCTCCATCCCTCAGCCAGTAAATATTCTTATATTTTGCCTAAGCATTGTTCATGGTCACATATTGATTATATTTTTATTTCAGGTTCTTTTTATCCTTGAATTATCCCTGTTCAGTTCTGCCATATCTGACCATACATACACACCCTCCTAGTCCCCCATGCTCCAAGATAGAAATTTAACATATCCCCTTTTTCTAAGCAGTGTGCATCTAAACTTGATGAATTTTTTAAATTAAACGTGGGTATTGTGGATAGTGCTGGTGCCATTTCGGAACCCAGCAAAGGTTTCACTCGTAATTCCTCTCTCTCCTTTTCATCACATGTTATACATACTAAACTATGCAGAATTGCTTTACAGCTGTGTTTGTCCCAAATTACTAAAGTTCTGCAGGTTTCAGTTTGCTTCATAGGACAGTTCTGGCACCAGTGTGATGTGTTTACTAATAGTTCCACAGAACAAATATCTTCATTTGAAAAGTTTTAGTAAAATTTCAAACCAAAACAGTTCACACAAAATAGAGAAAAAAATGATATTAAAGAAAAGAAAAACTATTGTTTAAAGAAAGTTTTGTATAAGGTGTACTTATCTTATGTCATGTTTCTCTAAGTTTGGTCATATAGTTGTACTGTACTTTCAAATGTCCATATCAAAATAGTCAGAAAATTAATTGCCAATCTGCTATTTGGAAACGTATCTACCAGTCCATGCTAGCAATAAGACTATTTCCTAATTGGTTTAATTAACACTGTGCATACAGATATACTGTAGCTAAGAAAGTTCTATTTCGTATTAACTTACAGGGGATAAACGTTTATACCATGGTCTATCTAACTATAAGAAAGTGATATTCTGTTATTGAAATTAAGCAATTCTAACATTAACAATAAACATTGTTACACCTAGAGAAGGGACACACATCTCTGATCAATGAAGAGTATAAACTAATCATTGCTTATACTAGAACTTAGCTTAATGCTTTATCGTTTGAAAGAACAGAATTCCAAATTCAGCCACACAAGTTTGTGTTCATGTATTTGAGGCGATGCTAAATCAAGCTTATATCCCCTCAATCTTCACTAAAGTAGGTTCTGTCTCTAACGTTTCCTATGTAATTAATAAAGAATATCATTACTTCTATTACAAATTGTTCTCTTATTCTTCAATCACCTTACCTTTCATTATCCAATCATTACTTGATAGATTTCATATTTCTGACTCTCGGATGATGATGCCTCCCATTTTAAAGGCTCCTTTCTCCCTATCTGAAGTTAAGTAGGCACTGCTGTCCATGAATGTTTGCAAAGCACCAGGCCCAAATGATTTGCCTTCAGAATTGCTTTTTGCATTTTGGAACCAACTGTCCCTCCCACTCTTTGGCATGTTGAAGAAAGCCATCTCTGCGTGTCACTTGAACCCAGTCATTACCATGGCTGTAATCACTTTACTTTTAAAGCAGGGTAAAGGGTCCTCCTTATGTCAAAGCCCTTGTCCCTCTTAAACACTAATGTAAAGTTACTAGCCAAGGTCATAGTGCTGTGGCCATCTGTAGTATAATTCACTTGGATCAGGCTGGTTTAATTTACTGTCCATGCACAGACTCTTATACATTGTCAGTGCTCCCTCATCCCATTCTAATCCATCAGCACTTCTCTCTTTTGATGCTGAAAATGCTTTTGATTATGTGAATTGTCAGTTTTTTTGGAGGGTCCTGGACAAGATGGGATTTGGTCCAACCTATATCAACCTTACTAAAGCCCTATACGTACTTCTCCATCTCTGCAATTCTTCTGACTAACTCAGACATCTCCCTTTCTTTCCATATCAGTAGAGAGGCCACACAGGGATGCCCAATTCTTTGTCTTATTTTCAATTTATTTCTTGAACCATTAGCTATTGCCATCTATTGCCATTAGCAATTGACAACTGTAACTCTGGAAGCCTTACTCCCATCACTCTGCATGATACTCATTTAATCTCCTTATATAGAGATGACATCCTTTTTATGTGATGCCCTTTCTGATATCTTATATGTTCTAAATGTATCAAATAAAGTGGTCAAAATCCTCCCTTTTACCCCTCTGTCACTGTGTCTCTCATCTGTCTTTCATTCCTTCATCCACCAAGCTCAGATGATATGAATTGATATCTCTTCTTCATTCAGGAACTTAGCTTTACACATCTGCTGCCATGTACTGTCTGATGCCAGTGCCACTATCAATAGTTCAGCTAAGCTCACTCTCTTTTTCAATTCTTGCCTGCTATGAAAATGAATAATGTCAAACATTTTAATTATGTTAGTTCTTTGTTACTCCTCCCTCTTCCTACTAAATACTGGATTGAAGTCAGGTCACTCTTTTCTAATTTTTTATGGAATGGTAAGAGGCCTTCCCTTAAACGTTCCACTTTAATTTATGATAGGCAGAGTACTTTAGAATTTTACCCGTGGGTATTCATCCTGTGCTTAGTCAGGTCCTGTCCCACCTCCTTTCCTTCTTCATGACTCCTCACAGAGTCCAGTTTGGCCTCCCCACTATCTTTGCAAGGCTTGTAATACCCATCCATCCATTATCCAACCCGCTGAATCTGAACACAGGGTCACGGGGGTCTGCTGGAGCCAATCCCAGCCAACACAGGGCACAAGGCAGGAACCAATCCCGGGCAGGGTGCCAACTCACCGCAGGACACACACAAACACAGCCACACACCAAGCACACACTAGGGCCAATTTAGAATCTCCACTCCACCTAACCTGCATGTCTTTGGACTGTGGGAGGAAACTGGAGCACCCAGAGGAAACCCATGCAGACACGGAGAGAACATGTAAACTCCACACAGGGAGGACCCGGGAAGCAAACCCAGGTCCCCAGGTCTCCCAGCTGTGAGGCAGCAGCGCTACCCACTGCGCCACCGTGCCACCCGGCTTGTAATATGTCTCTCTAAAATCAAAAACTTCCAGGCTCTTTTTAAGGCCCATGTTGTCTTGTAGTATTGATATAGGGCACCGTGTTGAGAAACTTATAACATGGCATACTTGTCTTTCACAACTCTGTTTTCTTTAAAATGCTGGTCATATGTTTTTCCCCCTTGGCAGTAATGGAGAGTTTGCCTACTAGATGACTCGATTGATAGCTCAGACCTTATAATGTTCAAAGGCTCACTTTAACTTTCTTAGTTCATCTTTCTTCTTCTACTTATGACTCAGGTTAGTGTTCAAGATATGTGGTATGACTTTATTTAATCCTCTTATCTCCCACCCTCTTTACTCACTTTTTCATTCCTTTATACATAAAAAGAAGCCTGCCTCCACCCTTTACTCTATGCTCTGCAAAATCATCATACAACCATCTCCCTTTAATTTCACTCTAGTCCAGTGATCTCTCTCTACTGGCTTCCCCTCTCTCCTAGGTCATTATATTCAGAAATGTTCAATTTTGCATCAGGAGTCCCAATTATCATTTCACACAACGAAAATACTTCATAGACCTTACCCCACCCATCAGAAACATTTTAATGGGTATCTTCTCTGATCCACTTTGTCGCCTCTATTCACTTGATTTGCCTGACACCTTTTTACACGTTTTTGTACTGTACACCTGCCTTATCTTCTATCTTATTCTTTCAGTGACTGTTACCCTGGTGTGAAATAACAGTTGCCCCGTAATGTACACAGTTGTTCAATATGTGTGCCGAGCAGCCTAGATCAATCAAAGACTTGTCCTGCAGCGACTCTTTAAGATTGATATATATACTGAATAAGCACAGGGAATAATTTCACGGTACCATGATTGCTACCATCATTAGAAACTCCACAGTATGATATATTTTCTAGTGCTTTCAGAGCTGTGTCAACAAAATGTGGTGCTATCATACTGTTACCTATCACTTCTGTTTTAGTATGAGCATTTGAAAATTTTCAGACTGTCTTAGGCCCCTTCCTCACTACTATATTTTTCTTAAAGTGTGTACACATTCCACTGAAAGTGTATAATGCTGAGTTTTGTTTTGAACTGCAAACTTAGTAAGTATATGCAAGTAACTATTGGCGTTAGTTCTTTTAAAATTGTGAGGTTTTAATTTGCTAAATTGATATAACTGGTTGTGGTGGGTTGGCACCCTGCCCAGGATTGGTTCCTGCCCTGTGTTGGCTGGGATTGGCTCCAGCGGAACCCCGTGACCCTGTGTTCGGATTCAGCAGGTTGGATAATGGATGGATGGATGGATATAACTGGTATAGCTGATGTAGTGTAAGCAGTTCATTTAGATTTATTGTCATATGTTAATGTAACCCTTATATCTTATAGGGTATACCTAACCAACATGCCTCCACTGTCTAGTTTCAGCATTACCTTATTCATGCTTCGGTTGTTTGCATTTGGGATTCAGTTACCTGCAGCCTTTCTAAGCAAGGGGCTTAAACATGTGCAAGTGATCCAGGCTGGAAAGTCTCACTTTGGATGTTATAAAGGCAATGCATTCCATCACGTCTGTTGGTCTTAGATGTAGTGTAAACAAGATCAGGGTCCACTACATTTTTATGAAACAAAAAGAAATTTGCAAAGATTTTGCTATTGGTGCACCAAAAGCTGCAAATGCTATAGTGAAAACAGAAAGAACCCATAGTAGTTGAACTGAACATCTAACAACAAAATGACTCAGTCACAAAAACATTAATTCCCAAATCCTTTTCCAAAGTAATATTGGATGAGACACTAGTTCATTGAAGAACACACTCAAATGGGGCTAGCTTGGAATTCCTATTTCAGCTAAAGTGCCCTTTTTTTTGGAAAATGAAGGAAGCTAGAGTGCCTGGAGAAAACCCATGCAGAACCAATGAGAAAGTGACCTTCCAGGGGCTCTAATCCTGATGCCTAATCTGCTGTGCTAACCACCTCATAACAGTCTAAATTACAAGTAAATATGCTTTGCTTTTTACAGAGCCTTTTTATTAAGTAAGACATTTCATAACTATGCCTTTAATGATTTATTCTGTCATGCATTTATTTATTAGAGCTTGAAGACTTGGGGAATCATAACTGTTTTTTCAAAAATCTTACATGACTTTAACGTGAACAGAAAACTCCCATTGTTCTTTCAATGAAAAAGGGATTTTTTTTGTCACCATTTTATCTCATTTGGGAAACAGTTTAGAAATAAAAATATATAACTCATTTGTGGTTTAGAGAGCACTTTGATGTGACCAGTCAGCTTCATATTGTGATTTTTTTAAGCAGTAGTGTCACAATTTTGAAGGAGTGGATTTGAAACGATGGTAAGATTAATTGCTTTTTAAAACAGTGCCATACACAAGCCTGACAAATGAACCAAACCATAGCATTTGTCCTCTGATTGTAATGAACATGGGTACAACTTCCATCCATTTTCAAACTTACTTGTCTGGAATTAGTTTGCTGGGAGCAGCTGCACATCCTTGTTACACTGGGCTACAGGAAAGAATCAGCCTTCGGCGAGGTACCATGTTCACAGTCACACATATCTACTCTTACTCATATAGGACTAATTTAGAGTCACTAGATAATATGACTTGCATGTGCTAACAATAGTTTTAGCAAGTAATAGTTGAATCAACATTCAAATGAAGTGGCTATCTCTGTCAAGTCATCCATGTTGAAGGGGTAGGGTGCTCAATAAGTTAATTTAAAAATGAAATGTATGTCATTAGTGTTTCACAACTTGTGCTTTGGTTAGACATTATCTAAGAGACACACGCACACATTTAGTGGGACTATTGAAAATGATCAGCAGACATAAAATTTGTGCAGTTTATGGGGTTTTTGAAACCAAAATAAACTAGTCTAACTAATAAATGAGACGAACCTAGCGTAAGGACATGCCACACATATTTAAATTGTACTGAACTGAATGGGATGCTGCCCCCAGGTATGAGTAATTACTGCATCTAGTTTCAATCAGTTCAACTCAGAATTAGTCGGAAGGCATACACAATAATATCTGTTCACTTATTTATGATGTGCCATTTACGACTTAAATCATTTTTAATTTCACATACACCATATACTAAAACTCATACACTGTGTATTGAAATGTATACACCATATAATGAGGAATATACACTCTGTAGTGACATTAATAAATTCCATAGTGAATCATATACACTTTTTTCTGAAACCCTCAAACACATAGACCATATGTTGGAACTCGTGCAGCCAAGAGTGAAAGGTTTTTAACCCACAGTGAAATGCAATGACTTCATTTTTGAGCATAAAACAGTCATATTGAATTCAAGCAGAGTAATTAAATTTGTTTCCTGCTTTGTGCAAAATCATTCCCTTGAGTGAGGAGGCCATGAATTGGATTATGTGGTTTTGAGAATGGAATTAAATGGAAAATCAACAACATAATATGTCAGTTTTTCATTAAATCTATATATAAATAACAATGAAAGGATTGTTCTGTATTATAAAGACAGACCACTCATGCTGAATTTTATAGTACATCACAACACAGTGGCAATAGAAGTAAATGTACTTACTAATACCTAGACACTGCTCCCAAGGAAGCTACCATCATCATTGCCGGATTATTAGTCCCTGAGGAAGTCTGTTATATTCATCCAGTCTAAGGGTTGATGTTAAAGCTGTTTATTTTTTATCATCTTCATGAACAGCAACATTATAACACCCAGTTATCAAATCAAGGGTACTAAAGAAAACTTTGCCAAGCAAAGCAGCTAAATCTCCTGTCTGATGAGGTAAGGGGTGGGTATCTTTCACGGTACAGGCATTAAGCCATCAAAAATCAGCACATAATCTTAATTTCCCATTCTTTTTCCACACTTGTATAATAGGAGAGTCAAATTTGACTTCATCTCATTCAACACTTCTTCAGCTTCCCAAATAATGTGCTGCATCTGATACTCTCATATAGAGTAATTTGAATGGCTTATCATTTATCAATTGAATGGCAGTGGCAAAATCACCAGCTCTCCCACAGTTCAACTTATGCCTAAAAAATGACTTTTCATATTTCACCATCAGATTAGTTAGTTTAGTTTTCCAATATGAAGAGAGATGTCACATCAATTTCCCCAAGTTCTGTTTGCTCCCTCCTAGCCTCCAATTCACTATGGATGCCACAAGTATTTGTATAATTAAACCTTTAATAGTACTATCACTGTGAATACATCTGTTCAAAAAAGTTCATTGAGTCATAATTACAGGGTTTTCATTAGCAAGCAGAATAAAATCTTCCAATGTAACGCAAGGAAACAGATCTGAAATCTTTGCAATTCATCTCTATGTCACAGATTTTTCAATAGTGCTTAATATCCTAAGATGTACCCCTTACCATACAGATGTTACTGTTCTCTCAATCAGTATTCTCCTTGGCCGGCAACATGCCGTAGTGAGCCCCACAATAACAGTGCTACCCACAAAAAGTGGACCATTGTTAATTATTTTACCCCATACTAAATTAGCTGTAAGATTACAGATCTTTTAAATTTAACAGAGCCCCCCATTCACAGGCAAGCTATCACCATGCCATTTTTCAAGGTTAGGTAACTACTGAAAAAGTATCTTTTCATTTGTATCCTCATCAGGTGCAGTTTCCTTCAATCCATTCTACATTTCTTTAGATGCTTAAAACACTTGAATAAAATGCTTCAAACATTACTGCTTTATATTAAGTCAACTTTCTCTCCATCCACAACAATGACTTCAGCGTGTAGACTTGCTGTAGTAGTGCGAATATGGCGTATTCCTGTGCTGTGACACCGGGATAAGTTTAGCACAAGTAGCAATGCAGTACAAGTGAATGCACGCTGTGTTCCAGGCCCACAACACCCGGACAACAAAGCAAGGTGACTGCCTCAGCTAGAAACTATGGCAGTATGTAAAAAGTTAAGATCTAAATACTCTTTATTTCGCTTTCTAGTTTTACTTAAATATTATAGCCAATGCAATATTTTTTTGGATCCCATTCCCATTGTAAATGTATATATAATGAATATACAGAAATGAAGGTCATTGATATAGTTTGCATATTTATGGATAGAAATCCACAAAGGGTGAAAATGAATCACATATATTAAAATGGTTTTTATTTCTGACCTTTTGACACCTGTCAGGTATCATAATCAGAGGAAAATGATTTGACATACTGGAATCAAGGCAAACTACAGCAAATGAGGAAAGGTGGGGGTAGGTGGGTGTAAGAGGAGTGGATTAGTAAGGTGGGGTTCTGAGGGTGTTAGTCTTAAAGTCTTTTTTATTATTAAGATGTGCTTCTTTTTAAGCCTGCATCTGCTGGGGTTATGTCCAAGTGCCTATGAATGACATTTTCATTTGATCGCCATGATTCAGCCATTTCTCTGCCACTCTTAGTATTTGCCTTGAATCTCACTTGCACTGTTTCCCAGTTAAATGTGCACCCATTTGACTCGGTATGTGCATATATCATAGACTGTGAGTCCTTCCTTCTGACAGCATTGTGTTGTTCTTGCAAACGTGTTGCGAGTGTTTTGGATGTTTGTCCCACGTATGCAGCTGTGTATAAACTGCATGGTATGCTGTATATTGTCTGTGCTGCAAATTTCTTGCTCTTGGCATTAAAAAGACCTGTCCACAGAGTGTCTCCCGGTGTATGCACTACTTTTATCCCTGACCTGGAGAGGATGCCTGCTGTGGTTTCTGATACGCCATGGTAGTAAGGAAGACTGTACCAGGTAGAAAAGGAGATCAGGTTGGTCCCAACTGTTTGCTGAGGTCTGGGATGTCTCCTGTATAAGCATTGTTTGATGGTGCTTAGTGCCGATATGGATTCATTTGGGTGACTTGCTATCCTTACAATGCTGCTCGCCTTTGCCAAAATAGATGGAAGTCAGTTTGTGACAAAGCTGTTTTTACAGACATATCTGCCACTGTCTTTGAAGCTGCTCCTTTGCACAATGGAATGCTGGCTTATACTATAGGTCACTTATCACTGGCTGATTCAATTTAGCAGCTGTGGTAGTTCAGCCCAGACACAACAGGCAAACACAGGAAGTCCATAAACACACACATTTATTTACAACAAAGTTCTGCACACAACACAATGCCTTGCACCAAATACCCTTGTGTCAGTCCCTTTCCCTTCTCCGGACTTCTCCTTCCTCCTTTCCACCTCTCCTCCTGAGCGTTGCCTTCTTCCTCCCGACTTGGCTTCCCTGCTCGAGCGAGGCGTCCTCTTTTATAATCACCCGGATGTGCTCCAGGTACTCTCTGATGAACTTCTGGCGGCACTTCCTGGTGTGGCGGAAGTGCCGCATAAGCACCTAGAAGCACTCTGGGTGTCCCTGGAATTCCTTCTGCCAGCACCTCTGGGTGTGGCAGAAGTGCTGGCCTCCGGGGCTCCACAATCCTCCGGGCGCCCTCCCGGTGGTGACCATGGGCCCCAATAGCTTCCATGCTCCGTTCCCGTGGCCCCCATACAGACCAAGGCGGTCGTCCTCTCGTGGCCCAGGGGAGTCCTTCCAGGCATTCTGGCTGGGCACAGATCCCCTCTGTCCTCCACACAGTGCTGTTACAAAATGTATATACACACACACACACACCCCCACACACACACACACAGACTTGCAAGATGGACATTATAATATACAATACAGTTTTATTCACAGTTTTACATTATTGTTACATTTTATTATATACATTTACAGCATAAAAAGGTTGGATATTAAATAAGCAGTAATATATTTTTCTAATATTTAATAATCAATATGGTAAAAGCTTCCAATTAGTTAGTTTGGGGGGAAAAACCTTTTTTTTTACAGTCTCACGTAATCACCCAAGATGGAAATTAAATAAAAAATATTTCTAATATGTTTCAACTATAATTGATATTGTGAATTTCATATTGTTTCTGTGGTGTTCAGATGACTACAAATGTGTTAGCAGTTTTATTTTATTTGCAAAAGAAAGTCTGTCAGCTTGCTTTGGAAAAGCTATTTTTATTTGTGTTCTATTGTACATATTTAAACAGCTGTAAAAACAAATTAACAAAAATCATATTGTATGAATGTCAAAGCATAGTGGTACTTCAGGTTACTGTATTAAGAATGAGCACAGCAAAAGAAGATAAAAAGAACTGTATAGCTATTACAAGTCTTTATTTATTAATTATGATTAAGAGAAAGCCTGTACAGTGAGAAGGAAAACCAATTTAATATACACTAATCATTATACATCTGTGCTCTTAAACAGTGTGTTTCTATTGAGTTGTAAAGGTTAAAGACATTTACTGTGTAATGCATGTTCAGTTAAAGAAAGAAGTTAAATAAAGAAAGTACAAAGGAGTTTTAAGTTCATACATCATTAAATGAGCTGCTGAGCATAGAATGCCAAGAAAAGAAATGTACACTTCAAAATTCTTGTTGAGACATTGCTGCTTAAGGTACCAACTGTGAGAAGAACTAGAACAAGCTGGAAGACAACCAAAAATGTTTAATACTGGCATCACCATCTTAAAAACTAAAAATAATAAATTCTTTTGTAACATCTATTATGCACCAGTGGAATAAAAGTGAAGTTTTAGTCTTAAGAAAGATGCAACAGTCAACAGTTACACTGCATATGTTTCTAACTGTATACAGTAATTATATTTTCTAAGGGCACTTAGCTGATGAATTGTAATAGTATGATGGATGGAGTGTAAGAAGGGTGTAAATAGACTATTTACAGTTTAAGTATTATTTCAGCTTTATCAGGAGGAGGAGGAGAAAATTAGCTCAGGCTTGAGATGTCAAAGTATATGTAAATTTCCCGTTTTCATTTCTGCTATTGTACAGATTTCTGAATATGATGCATTTTTGAAAGGGGGCAGAAAGAAAATGTTTTACATTTTCCAATATTAATGTCTGCTGTCATTGCTGATGATGTTCTAGTCAATGACACAGTCAAAGTCATTAACCAATATATCACTACCTTATACAGCAGATCTAGGAACATGTCAAAGGTGCAAGACGAAATAAAACCAATTCCAGTCTTCAGGTCCTACTCAGAGCCTTATGTTAACTCCTTCAGAATTACTTGGCAGTAGCAGACACATTTCACCTCAGAGTGCATATCAACAGATTAGTCCTCCTTTAAAATTACTGTTATGATATTTCTGAAATAATGCCAGGAAACAGGTATTCTCCTATCAGCCAACATTGCTGCTTATTTTTTCTAATCAGAATACAGTGGGTGTGCTGTCAGTAAAATGAATGTTCTTCTTCCTGCTCTGTTAGGCGACGCAGCTTACTTGATAGTGTTGGCATTATGGCATATTGTCTAATCAGTAACAATTTAGAATTCAGCCTGTAGCATTTGCCCTTTATTTTTTTGAGAAATATGTTAAGATATTTCAAACCATTTTTTGTTATTTTCACCCCATCTATTGTATTTTATGGTGTGTTAATCTCCCTCTCAGTGTAATATAAACACATGAAGTCACCCATCCATGTATTAGAATAGATAAAAAAAATATACAATACATTAATAAAGACATACTTACATTATCACCCAAAAGGAACATAGTGCTCATAATACAGAGTATCTGAATAGGTCCAAGGTATATAATTGGAATCACAGAAATGTGTTAGATTTATCTACAGTTTCTGTTATTTTGTTGAAATCTTTCCACAGAATAAATAGGTTTTTTTTTTCTCCAACACTGATAAAATAAGGGTTTAGAAAATGGATGGATGAATGTTACACAGGACATCCTTAAACTTATTCAGTTACAGACTTCCACAATTTTTCTGAACCAGTATATTCAACTACACAGTTGCAGGGGCCAATACAATCAACAAAGTGAAAGTACTAAAGAACTGAGAAAATAATTTTACATTTATTTAAAATTACATATTAAAACATTTGTGCAAGATTCCAACCACCCTTTTTATTTTTTTTTTTCATTTTATATATAATCACCTCCACCAGCAGCAAAGATAAAACATACAAACACAGTCACTGTTAGACCATATAAATTGTCCACTTATGTAAAGCCATCCCAAAGACATGCATACTACTTAATTGGCATCTGTAAACTGTAGTGGTATGAATATGTGTGGGAAAGTAGTCAAGTGAACCCTTTGATGGATGGGTGCCATGACCATGCTTATCTCCTTCTTTATGGATAACACTGTCAGAATGGCCACCAGCTTCTCATAATCCTGCAGTTGTCTAAGCAGGTTATATAAATTTATGATTGAATAAACATTCTAACATTAATATTGTCTAGAGAGAAGCCACACATATTAGAATAATGCACAAACTAAACACAAAAACTGATAGACAAAGGGATTGGAGCAAACTATGATATAATACACACTTTGCCTCCATATCATTCCCATTTATTACAGCTGTAGCAGCTGTTGTACTGGAAAACACTGGACAATGAAAAGTTTGCTTCCTGTACACTTTTGAAAGTATCTTATGGGTTTTGGCCTACTAATCACAAAAATCATCTTCACATTTTCTTGGCATGTTTTGTTGTATTCGCCTTTTTTTGTGATTTCCTCTCATATTATACGTATTTTATCAGGTGGAGTGGTGGCTCTGAGGCTAGGGATCTGCACTGGCTGGTTCGAATCCCGTAAATGCCAAAAGAGACTCTGCTCTGTTGGGCCCTTGAGCCAGGCCCTTAACCTGCAATTGCTGAGCGCTTTGAGTAGTGAGAAAAGTGCTATATAAATGCAAAGAATTATTATTATTGTGGCAAAAAATTGCAGCAGACAGTAAAAGGTTTGGGGATGGCTACCCGTATACTAAAAAATCAGAAAATAAAGAAAACACATCTTTACAAGGTGGAGTTCAAAACCAAACTAATTAACAGGATGAGTCTGGGTTATAAATATAATGGATTAGAGGAAGAGGTGGTGTCAAGGAGGCCAGAACAGGAACTGATGTGGCAGGAAAATGGGGTCTGGGCATCAAAAGTGATGTCATCAGTGGGTGGACCAGTGATGATGTCACTGACAGGCACAGTCTTCGGCTTCTCTGCAGAGGGACAAGAGGAAACAGGATCAGATAATAGCACCAACCCCTGGTCTGGCTAAGAAATAACACTATTTGAGTCTGTAAACCATCTCCCATGCACATACTGTATGTCGTGACAGTATACATATACAGTTGGACAACTACAACTCGAATGAAACACTACAGTTACCATCTGCAGTAAGTTATGCTTCATGGTGGTAGTGTTAGACCCATTACTTATAGAGTCAAGTTCATTTAGTATCATGGATGTCATGCAGCAGCTTGAACAGATAGATACATAGAACTTTATTTGTCCCTGGGGGGAAATTTGGCTTTTATAGTTATAATTAAAGTGCTCCAATGTTGCTTACATCCAAATCCTTGAGGCTCACAAACTGTAGTCTGCCCGACAGATAGTCCATTATCCAGAACACCATAGGCTCATCCAACAGCATATCTCTGAGTTTACCCTTAGCAGGGACTGCTGGATGGTATTAAATGAACTGGAGAAATAAAAAAAAACATAACACTCATAGTGCTGACGAGTTTTTCCAAATGAGAATAAGCCTTGCGGATCAGACAGATAATTGCATTCTCCGCTCCAATCTTTGTCCAATAGGCTAAATGAAGTGGGTCTAGGTGGTCTACCACAAGGGAACTCATAAAGTCCAGGACTTCACGATATGAGATGTAGTTATTAGATGAAGAGGTGTCTGCCTTCTTTGGAACAGAAACAATGCAGGATGTTTTTCACAGCAGTGACACTTTCTGAAGCCTTTGGGACAGACTGAACAGGTGACAGAGGACATCACAAAGTTAGTCAGCTCTGTCCTTAAGAACTCAAGGTCTGACTTCATCTGGTCTCTCAGCTTTTCTTTTTGTGTGTAGCTTCCTCAGTTATAGTCCACACTGATGGTCAGAGGTGATGTCACTGGCCATTCCAGTTGATGTGGTAGAAGTTGTTGATGTAGTAAGGGATAGTGTGGGGAGGCTGGTCAATTGAAAGAAGGTGGCAGTGGGAGGGAAAATTTGTTAAAAATTGGTTCAGGACATTAGCTTTGTCCACATCTCCTTCCAGCACCTGACCCATGAATTGCTTGATTCCAGCTATGTTATTCTGAGTGAGTTTGTTTTCTATTATAGCTTTGTAAGCTTCCTTTCCTTCACTCTGCTTTTTTTTTTAATCACAAGCTGTACATCCTTCAGAGCCTCTTTGTTACCAGATTTGAAAGCTCTCCCTTATTCAGGAAACCTTTTACCACACTTAGTAACCAAGGGCTTGTTATTGTCTTTGTGGATACCACTGTGTCAACATAGAAGTTAATATAGTCTGTGATCCAGTTATCAAGTCCCTAAATGTTGTCCCCATGACATCATTTCCCAGTCTGTCATTTGGAAGAAGTCATTCAAAGTTATTTCAGCGTTCAGGTTTCACATCCTCAATATTCTAGTGGTAAAGGGTTGTTCTTTAATAACAGGTGTTTAGCTGGGATTATGATGAATCAGGTTGTGGTCAGGTTTGCCTAAAGGAGCAAGTAGATTACACTTAAAGGCATCTTTAACATTTGAATACGGCAGGTCCATATTGTTATTTCCTTGAGTGAACCTGGTCACAAACTGATAGAATTGTGTCATTGTTTGTTTGAAAGTCTCATGGTTGCAGTCACCACATATTATAATTGCAATGTTATAAATACCTGTGAAAGTATATCAGGCTCTACAGTTTGAACATTTTCAAGTGAAGATTTTTTTCTCATCTTCCAGTAGAACCTCTGAAAAACATTTGTGCAAAGAATCAGTCAGAGCTATTTCACCTAGGAAAAACTTATAAGAATTAAAAATGTAAAGCATACTATACATATCCAAACAAGGAAAATAAAGCAAACCCACCATAAAGAAACAGAAAAATCAGTTGACCCACAAAGCTTGAAATTTTGGGGGTAACCCTTACGAATTTAGTAATTCCTGCCAGTTTAAAATTTGAATGCACACATTTTCTACACACATTTATCTGGTAAGCAATCTCTCTTGTGTTTTGGAAGAATATGTAGTGTCTTTTTTAAGTTCCTATTTTATAATTGTGCCTAATTTGGTACTTAAAAATTTATTATTTATTTAATTGTTTACATTTCATTAAGCTTGCATGCATAGGAGGTGACATAATTGTTGCAATTGCTCCTGATCAGAAAATGCAGCTGCTGTATTTGCCATTCAGCTGTTCAGTGGAGCTGTGCAAGTGCACAGCAGGAGTCAAAGACATGGGCAGCATGCCCTATTTTTAAACTGTACATTTCAAAAAATGTGACTATATTTTGTTAGCCTGAAGGATATAAACAGGCTTATGCATATACTTGCAATCAAATCAATGCAAAAATTAATGAAATTAACTAGGACTGTTTAGTGAATTCATATTCAGTTTTGTTCCTTTGTTTTTGATGAACTGAACATTGTCAATTCGTGACTTGTTTATGGTGGACTGATGGGCTTTAAGCAAGTAAAGTAAAGTAAAAGTAAAATCACTGATTTAAAGAAAAAGATAAACGGTGCCCAAGGATAACTTTCAGGAAAATCGGCTGCAGATAAACCCATAGCTAAGCCTGTCATCAGTCTAACTCTGAATAAGAGATCATTTCAGTTGAAAAATTATTTAATTTTACTTTGAAATTCCTTTGGCGTTGGCAATTGTTCTTGGTAATCTCAAAGTAAATATGTTCACTGGCAAACTAATAAGATTCTTAGTCATTCTTAAATTTGCTTGCTTTAATTCACAGGAGCATGGCGTAAGAGCTTATATTGGCTGTACTAGGCACATTGCAGGAAAAGAGCCTGGACACATACTAGTCCATCACAGGGTCCACTCATGAACACACAAACACTCTCACTGGGCCCTTTTCTCTAAACCTGCAAGGTTTTTGATAATGTGTGAAAAAACTGAAATACCCAAAAGAAACACACAGAAACACAGGGAGAACCAGCAAACTCCACACAAACAATTACGTGCTGGATTTAAACCCACTGGAACTATAAAATGACAGCGCTAATCTATTGTGCACTACTGTGCCACCTAAGCTAAGAATATGTTAACTATATTTTAAATACATATCTAAACTTTCTTCAATTCACACTTAAAACTTTATGTTGAACACTGAACTGTTTTAAAGCTGCCAAAAATTATACTATTAGAGGAAAAACAGCATATTTTATTTTGCATTCCCTAGAATTTTTTATATTACTCTACTGACACAATTTTTCCTTGGGAAGTCTGACATTTTAGCTAAAATGAGTAAACATCTTTGCTTGCAAAGTTAATTAAATATTTAGTTACATTTTTTTTAAAAAATTACAAATTATTTGAAAGACAGGCTGATAAATTTATTTGCACAAAATGTTATAAGCAGTTTTAAACATAAGAATAAATTGTGACATTAAAGAATGCCTGAAAAATTACTATTAAAGCGCTTTTTACACCGTGGGTTTTTGACAACCATTCTCAAAACACTTTCGTTTCCCACACAGAGTCTGAAATTCCCCCTTGTGTTAAATTTCCCCCCAATTTCAAAACTCTATTTTAAGTCTTCTTCTTCTTTCGGCTGCTCCCGTTAGGGGTTGCCACAGCGGATCATCTTTTCCATATCTTTCTGTCCTCTGCATCTTGCTCTGTTACACCCATCACCTTCATGTCCTCTCTCACCACATCCATAAACCTTCGCTTAGGCCTTTCTCTTTTCCTCTTCCCTGGCAGCTCTATCTTTAGCATTCTTCTCCCAATATACCCAGCATCTCTCCTCTGCACATGTCCAAACCAATGCAATCTCGCCTCTCTGACTTTGTCTCCCAACCGTCCAACTTGAGCTGGCCCTCTAATGTACTCATTTCTAATCCTGTCCATCCTCGTCACACCCAGTGCAAATCTTAGTATCTTTAACTCTGCTACCTCCAGCTCTGTCTCCTGCTTTCTGGTCAGTGCCACCGTCTCCAACCCATATAACATAGCTGGTCTCACTACCGTCCTGTAGACCTTTCCTTTCACTCTTGCTTATACCCGTCTGTCACAAATTACTCCTGACACTCCTCTCCTCCCATTCCACCCTGCCGGCACTCTCTTTTTCACCTCTCTTCCACAATCCCTATTACTCTGTACTGTTGATCCCAAGTATTTAAACTCATCCACCTTCACCAACTTTACTCCTTGCATCCTCACCATTCCACTGACCTCCCTCTCATTTACACACATGTATTCTGTCTTGTTTCTACTGACCTTCATTCCTCTCCTCTCTAGAGCATATCTCCACCTCTCCAGGGTCTCCTCAACCTGCTCCCTACTATCGCTATAGATCACAATGTCATCAGCAAACATCATAGTCCACAGGGACTCCTGTCTAATCTTGTCTGTCAACCTGTCCATCACCATTGCAAATAAGAAAGGGTGCAGAGCCGATCCCTGATGTAATCCCACCTCCACCTTGAATGCATCCGTCACTCCTACTGCAGATCTCACCGCTGTCACACTTCCCTCGTACATATCCTGTACAACTCTTACGTACTTCTCTGCCACTCCCGACTTCCTCATACAATACGAACAGCTCCTCTCGAGGCACCCTGTCATATGCTTTCTCCAGGTCCACAAGGACTCAATGCAACTCCTTCTGGCCTTCTCTAAACTTCTCCATCAACATCCTCAGAGCAAACATTGCATCTGTGGTGCTCTTTCTTGGCATGAAACCATACTGCTGCTCACTAATCATCACCTCACTTCTTAACCTAGCTTCCACTACTCTTTCTCATAACTTCATGCTGTGGCTCATCAATTTTATTCCCCTGTAGTTACTGCAGTTCTGCACATCTCCCTTATTCTTAAATATCGGCACCAGTACACTTCTTCTCCACTCCTCAGGCATCCTCTCACTTTCCAAGATTCCACTAAACAATCTGGTTAAAAACTCCACTGCTGTCTCTCCTAAACACCTCCATGCTTCCATAGGTATGTCATCTGGACCAACAGCCTTTCCATTTTTCATCCTCTTTCATAGCTGTCCTTACTTCCTACTTGCTAATCCATTGCACTTCCTGATTCACTATCTCCACATCATCCAACCTCTTCTCTCTCTTGTTCTCTTCATTCATCAGCCTCACAAAGTACACTTTCCATCTGCTCAACACACTCTCCTCGCTTGTGAGTACATTTCCATCTTTATCCTTTATCACCCTAACCTGCTGCACATCTTTCCCAGCTCAGTCCCTCTGTCTAGCCAATCGGTACAGGTCCTCCTTAGTGTCCAAACTCTTATACAACTCATCATACACCTTTTCTTTAGCCTTCGCCACCTCTCTCTTTACCTTGCACCTTATCTCCTTGTACTCTTGTCTACTTTCTGCATCTCTCTGACTATCCCCACTTCTTTTTGCCATCCTCTTCCTCTGTATACTCTCCTGTATTTCCTCATTCTACCACCAGGTTTCCTTTTCCTCCTTCCTCTTTCCAGATGCTACGCCAAGCACCCTTCTTGCTGTCACCCTTACTACATCTGCTGTAGTTTCCCAGCTGTCTGGTAACTCTTCACTGCCACCCAGTGTCTGTCTCACCTCCTCCCTATACTCAACCGTCCAGTCTTCCTTTTTCAACTTCCACCATTTGATCCTTGGCTCTGCCCTCACTCTCTTCCTCTTCTTGATCTCCAACGTCATCCTTCAGATCACCATCCTATGCTGCTTAACTACACTTTCCCCTGCCACCACTTTGCAGTCTTCAATCTTCTTCAGATCATCTCTTCTGCATAGGATGTAATCTACCTGTGTGCATCTTCCTCCACTCTTGTACGTAACCCTATGTTCCTCCCTCTTCTTAAAATACATATTCACCATAGCCATGTCCATCCTTTTGGCAAAATCCACTATCCTCTGACCTTCTTCATTCCTCTCCTTGACACCATACCTACCCATCACCTCCTCATCTCCTCTGTTCCCTTCACCAACATGCCCACTGAAATCCGCTCCAATCAACACTTTCTGTCCCTTCGGTACACTGTTCATCACTTCATCCAACTCACTCCAAAATCTTCTTTCTCAACCAACAGGCTAAATTCTTTACCATGGTTAGAAAATGAAAATTTTAAAATATACATATCCTGGTAATACTGCAACTTCGGTACACTGTTCATCACTTCATCCAACTCACTCCAAAATCTTCTTTCTCAACCAACAGGCTAAATTCTTTACCATGGTTAGAAAATGAAAATTTAAAAATATACATATCCTGGTAATACTGCAAACAGTCCAGAACAGAACTGACAGGCTGTACCCCATCAGAAAAGTGGTAATCTGCACATAAAAAGAGATTCAATGGTAAAACAGAATGCAGAAGAACCCCCATTTACTCTTTCTCTAGGGACCAACTAAAAATGATTAAATGAAGGAAACTGTTAAGAGAAAAATGAGTAATGATATGAGAAGAAAAAATGCCAATTATTAATTATTTAATAATTTGGTAAGGCTGCCTCTGTATTTCCTGGTTTTCAGATTGATACACAATTTATTGATAAACACAAAGCTTATAGAAATATGATAAATGGATATCGTATATCAACATTGAAGACCGGGCACCAGACAGTCAAGACAGATAAACATGTTAACACAGAATGGGCTGGCTATTTACTGGCTATTTAGAGTACAAATTTATCTTGGTACAAATAAACAGTTTTACAATTCCATGCCATCAAGGATGATGTCTAGTGCTGTGTGGAAATGTTTGTTGTTAATCAGGGTTTAACTGGATGACTCTTTTTGTGTTGGAGTGCTACATGTTTTTTTTTTGTCCATGGTGTAGTGTGGAAAGTGCTACTGTTTCTGTCGAAGAGCGTAGGTGCTGAAGTTTCCTTCTTGAAGTAATGCTGCTTTTCAGACTTTTCAGACAAGGCTCAGTCATTTGCAGAGAGCTTAGTTTGGCAGAGTGTACCTTAGATCTAGTTCAGAGCGTCCAACTCCAAGGCTCTATGGAATGTAGCTGCTAGTCTAAAGAAAGTTTGTAAGCTTTTAGCTCCACAAAGATTGGACTGCTTCTGAGCCCAAAGAGAGTGGTTCATCAACTTTCAGCTCCCCACAAAGAGACAGAAGAGATGAATGCAGCTACTGTAGTTGAAATGGACGGTATAACCTCTGCTGATGTGAACAAGGTCTAAAGTCTAGATTAGTATTTTTCCTTTTCCTGTTATTCCTTTTCATGAAAGATGTTGTGTTGTTCATAGCATTGTTAAACCAGAAGAGCCTGAAACCCAATTGTAGAACATGCATACAACGTTGCATTTGATTTTTGAAAACAAAATAAGGCTATTTTCATACTACAGCTCAATTTTCAATTTTCCACTCATATATGACATTGATCCAATGCCTTTAGAGAAGAGTGATTAGTACATTTGTAAAATTTGTTTTCCATCCAAACCTCAAAATTTTGCTCTTTCCAGTCCTGATTCTTTTCTTGAGTCCACAGCTACAATTCCTTGTTTTCTCTTTCTCTTGCTTGTTGTCATGAGCTGAATAGTTTGCAGATGTTTGGACCTGAAAAGCAGCAACCAGCATCTGTCAATTATATCAAATCTCTCTGACTAATTTGTTTTTGCTCATTTTGCACATGCAAGGCGCATTCAAGATATATATATGCTACCATGTGAACACAGCCTTAAAAGACTTGCAGTTGTTCAGATGAGAACATTTTTATTTTCAATCGGTAACCAAAAAACTTGCCCTGTGTGCAGTGACTTCTGAATGAAAGAGTCAAGAAACTCAGTAAACACTCCAGGATAAATGTTATCTGATCCCATTGACATATTTGATTTCAACCCATGTAATTCTTGTAGCACCAAATCACTGAGTATCTCTTCAATAGGCTGTGTAGCTACTGGGGAGGTATAAACATCTTCACAAATGAAGACTTAAGAGAAATATTAATTTGCAGGAGTTTGAATTTAATTTTATTATATATAAGTGTACCTTTACTTTTCCTAATACAGTACCTCTTTCTTGACCATTCTACTGCTGAAATAACTATTTTAGATCAGTTGTTTCATTTTCCAGCAATAGTATTCTTTAACTGACATTTAGCATACCTATTGTACTTTTAAAGCATTGTTCTCAAGTCCTCAGAAGTCTTATAGTTAATCCTGGCATTAATAGTCTTGTACATGTTACCTAGGTCCATTTTTTTCTTTTGCAACTTCCATCTGAGGTTCTTATTCATCCACTGTGTATTCTCTTAAACTCCCTACTGTTTAAAAATTTAGTATGAACTTGTCCTGCATTGTATGTAATATACAAATATCTACTCCTCACCTTCTAAGTCATCCCAGCACTGAAATATTTGGCCACTTTTCTCTCTTTTGCCACATTTGTTCAAAATGTCCCTTAATTAAATTTTTAATGTATGTTTAGTTTTAATATAGAAATTCTGCCAAACACAGTAACACTTGTTTATGAATATGGCAGGAAAATAAACCATGATATTTAATTTAAGAAAAGGAGGTCTTTATTATCATCATTAATGCTAATCTAGAACTTTAACATTAAAATCCTGAACATCCAATTAACACAGTATAGCTTGCAAATCATCCCCCTTCTCTTAAACATGTCATAATTCAATCCCAAACTGCTTAGTTTATATTAAACAAGTTAGGTCATGTCTGGTGCCTTTTTGGTGACCCTTAGTAAGCAAACATATTATCAGTTTTATTGCAAACAGAGATTTTCTTATCAATATGAACCTATCTTTAAACTACTAAGACACCCCTTTAACATAAATAGGACATTAGTCAAGTCACCTCACATAACACTAATGACTGCCTGCCTAAATATTTTATGGGTGTCTTATACTTAAGTACCTATAAAGATACAGATTTGGTTAAAACGTAAAGAAAATAACTAGTATGAAACTATTTAACATACATGAAAAACAGCTGATTACTTATTGTTAAACAACAAAATATATTTTCCTAGTAATAAGATTTAATGTTAACAGAGCAGAATGCAAATCCTGAATAGAGACATATAGCCACAAAAATACAATACAAATTGAGCATATATTTTACATTAAAATACATTTAGTAGTTCTACTCCCTAAATTCTATCCTGAGTTTTTATAGAATAAAAAATTAAGAAAGTCTTTTAGCATACTTAATTTAAAAAAAGTCACTGAATGTATCTATAAAATTCTCTTCCTGTACTCCTTAATATTTAAAGTCCTCCATTATTATAATGGACACGGTGGTGCAGTAGTAATGCTGCTGCTTCGTTGTAAGGAGATGATGTCCTTCCTGCGTGTAGTTTGCAACCTCTCCCTGTATCTGCATGGGTTTCCTCCGGGTTCATCCCACAGTACAAAGACCTGCAGGTTAGGTGGATTGGCAATACTAAATTGGCCCTATTGTGCGGTTGGGATGTGTGTGTCTCTGTGTGTTCACCCTGTGATGGACTGTCACCATGTCAAGGGTTTATTCCTGTTTTGTGCCCTATTCTATCAGGAATAGGCTCCAGCCCACCCCAAATCCAACCCTGTTCAGGTACCCAAATGACTATACATCTAGAACTATACATTTCTAACTTACGGCAAGATTTAAATCACACATTAACACTAGAATTACCAAAGCCTACGAAAAAACTCATAAATCCGGCCCACCTTAAATCCCTTCGCACTTCTCTGTCACCGTCTTTTGTCTTGTAAATGTGCCGATCAAGACAAGCAGCAAGCAGCCTACTATTCCATGCCCCCCACCGCCGCAGAATGGCCACAAAGTTCTCCCTGTTCCAGTTTTCATTATCTGGGAGTGAAGTGCTGGAGTTTTAGAATTGAAATAATAGATCGTTATTTAGAACATATGCATTTCATGTGTTCCATTTCTACAACAATCTGTGTAAACAAATTGTTAAAACAGAAACGTTTTTCATATTTTAGTAATAAATGGCAAAATGTACACATAAACTATATAATGTGTAAAGCCCGATTTGCAAAGATCAAATAAACACTTTCACAAAAGGTTCAAGGAGAAGTGCAAAGGGATTTAAGGTGGGCCAGATTTACAAGTTTTTTCGTAGGCTTTGGTAATTCTAGTGTTAAATAGAATCTTCCCAGTCTAGCCTGGAATGGCAGATTACAAAGGCAGAACTGCAGAGACTAACACCTTGTCAGTTGTGTTCCTCAGCTTTGCACTTACTTCCTTAAATTTTGGAACTCCTAACTGTTTACCAGAAGGACAATATAAGAAACTTACTCGCTAATCTTTGTGTTGGTCCCTTTCATAACTACCATATTATCGTTACTTCCCAGTTCTAGGGAATGACTTAGATGTTACCCATTGGGGTTCCTCATTCTTGCTTGCCATTTCAGAGTTATTAGAGTCACTATCAAGCTCCTCGAATTCTGGAAAATAGTTGGAAACTTCCAACTCTGGCAGTTTACACCTTTTACCTCACCCTTGTCTCCAACCAGTACTTACTTATCTCTACCTCTCTAGTCTCTCTAGTCTAGTCTAGTGAGGTAGGATTGAATATACAATACAAAGTCTCTGTACATTGCTACAACAATTACAGTTTGGATTTTTAAAAACATCTATTTAAAAAGATGTGTTTGGTGTGACCATTAAACTCTGATAATCACATACGGCATAATCTATTTAAAAATAACCATCTTAGGAAGAAAATATATTTTATTAAAACATCTTCAGAATAAAAACAACTGATTTGAAAACAGCCTTTTCAAAGCTCTATTTTTACATAATTTCCCATGTAGCTGTGGACTAGGAGCAACAGTGTCAATCAAGCAATGAATTTAATATGCAACTTCTGATTAAAGGTGGCATGGTGGTGCAGTGGTAGTGCTGCTGCCTCACAGTAAGGAGACCTGGGTTCGCTTCCCGGGTCCTCCCTGCGTGGAGTTTGCACGTTCTCCCCGTCTCTGCATCGGTTTCCTCCCACAGACATGCAGGTTAGGTGCATTGGCAATCCTAAATTGTCCCTAGTGTGTGTGCCCTGCCTGGGATTTGTTCCTGCCTTGTGCCCTGTGCTGGCTGGAATTGGCTCCAGCAGACCCCTGTGACCCAGTGTTTTGGATATAGTGGGTTGGATAATGACTGACTGACTTCTGATTAACTGTTTAAATATTGGGAAATTAAAATGAATCATGGTTAATTTGCATGGACATTTTGAAATTATCTTATATATACAACATTTTTATTCCTTTACTGTGTCTATACACATTTAGGCTGTCTAAAGATCATCTGCATAAAATTACTTCCAATATAAGCACCAGCAAACCAATTGAGATGTGCCAGAATTTAATCCAATATGCAGTATGTTCTGGCAATCCAACACATGCACCATCAACGCAGTGCGTACACCAGCAAACTGATAGAGTTGTGCTGAATCCAATGTGTGGGCCAACTAACCAATACTAACCAAAAGTTGTATGTTCCAATAAAACAATAGAGTTGTATTGAACTAAAACCAATATGTGCACCAAATTCCAAAATGCATCAGAAAATTGATCTAGTTGTGCTGAATCCAAAACATGTACTAGCAATCTATCAGAGTTGTAGTAAAGAGAAACCCATATGTGTGCAAACAAACCGACAGTCATACTAAAATCATACTGATTCTTTCCTTATCAGATATGAATCTCTATGAATGACTCATGAATTTTTTTCGAGCAGTATTCTTTATGTATGCTATGATGATGTGGTGAACCCACCCTTGTTTAATGTAATGAGAATGTACTTTATGCTTTATTAACTAAAATGGAGTGTGATATTTAGTTCTGATCTAAAATACAATTTGTATTTTTTTTGTCTGCTAGGTTAATTTCAGATTTCATATTTAAACAAGAACATTGTAAATCTTTATGTTTGTTTATAATAATAACAAGACTCACCTTTTTGGAAGCTCTGTAATATACAATATATGAAAAATCTACACTGTAGTGCTGCTGGGACACATGATTGTAGTCACTGACTAGTTTAGTTCTCCCTTACCTTTAACAGAAGGAAAATAATATTTTGCATAAATGCGAAGAAAGTATAAAAAAGATCAATGTCTTTACAGCAAGGGAGAATGCTTGATAAAAGAGGGAAGAACATTCCAGCAAGTGCTAAACCTCAGAACTAATGAGTATGACGTATAGACTCTATTTTAGTTGTCTTTTAAGAGGGTCAGTTCTGTGTATTTCCACTGAAGAGCTCACTTGGATTTTCATTAGTTTATATAGGCTACCTATTGCCACTTCTCAAGATTGGAAACCAATGACATCACTTGTTGTCAATGACTGCATTAAGAAAAGACTATCTGATTCACTGTACTGAAATATAATTTCTTATAGGCCATTCATAGCCTAATGGTTTGATGCAACATGGTTTGTTTAGCACTGCATGAAGATTATGCAAATGGTCATATATGAAGGGTACAAGCTTTTAGGGACCAACAGGATTTTTTTTACCCTGAGTAATGATTGGATTATAAGCCCATTTAGGCTTCCACTGGCCATTCTCTTGGAACTATGTGCTGAATTACTCCTGATATTAGAAATGCTGATTGTCTGAAACTGGGCTATATTTGGGCAGTGCCTGGATGTGTCAGGTTACCCTAATGACCGACGAAGGTCTGAAAAATTGTGATTGCATGTGCTGTGCTAAATAACATGTAGCAGTATAATAATCTTCCACCCATGACCTCACTGATATTGAGCCAGATGACTCCCTTCCTACCCACCTACTGAGAACTGTATATATTGCACTGGTGTGGTTAATTCATTCTAATGCATGCATTAAGTGTTTTAATTGATTCCTCTGCAGCACTCTCATCTGCTACATCTGTGTGCTTTGGCATAATGCTGCATAATAAGGCATCTCCACTTACAGATGTCATTCATAGATCGAAATCAGAGAGCTCAGATATACTTTTTCTCCTTCCTGTTGTAATCACACTCTGCCCATGTTGAGTAATCTACTTCTTCACCTCTTCCTTGAAGTCATTCCTTATTATTTTTATTACTATAATTACTATTATTATTTATTGCAGGCTTGATGTGGCCAGTAGAGCTCACTGCATTCACAGCGACAGTAACATATTGCCATTCAGCAAGTTTGTGCATGTTGATAACATCTGTGGTTAGGGCATCAAATACAAGTTCTTTTCGTGCCTCTGCTTCAAAGATGAGAACTTCTACCTCTCACTCTTTAAAGTCTTTGTCTTTGCCTCTCTTATCTTGTCATCATTGTCTCACATTACAGGTAAATTTGTTCATTATAATTGTACAGGGATGATTAGCATGTTTCATATATGGTTGTTTCAAGGTTCATTTGCACACATTTACAAGATGATTGTGGTTTATAAAGGGTAAATTGTGTACCAATGTGTCTATATCAGATTTCATAAATGAAATTGTTCACTTACTATCTAGGAAAAGATTTTCATGTAAGTGACTGAGCAGATAATATAATGGAGGTATGTGCAATCAAGTAGAGCAGCCCCAAAATATGTAAGGGAAAGTTTGTGTGTTTCATGTATATTAGGTAACAGCCTTTAGTTTTACACTGTGGTCAAAAGGAGAAATGTACTAGCCCAATAATAACTACATTAAAATAGTCACGGAATATTTATGATAGATAGATAGATAGATAGATAGATAGATAGATAGATAGATAGATAGATAGATAGATAGATAGATAGATAGATAGATAGATAGATAGATAGATAGATAGATGTTGATTTTATTGAACTAAATGTGCAGCATTTACAAATATGTTTATGTAATTTGGTGTTTAATTCATCTTGTATTGTAATATTATTTTATTCACAAATATTTGTGTGAATGTGCACACAGTAAAATGTTCTTCATAATGTGAATAAATGACAGTTTACTGGATTGGAGACATTGGTGTTTACTGTTACTAACAAGCATGAATGTTTAAGCTGAAATATTACTGATTTAGGCATCTTTTGTCAACTTGTTTGAACAGATGGAAAAATTTATCAAAATTTATTCATTTGTACAGATTTTAATTGGCATTTGTTTTATGTTTGGATACTTTTAGAATTAACAGAATTTGTCTTGCAGTAGAATGTAATTTAGGATGTCATCTGAATTGTAAAGAAATCTACTGTATAAAAAGTATATTTTACTTTTGTATCTGCTTCAGGGTTTAAAAGTGACTTCTCTGTACCAGAAAAGAATGTCTGTTTTCACATTAAAATTAAAATGTTTCCCCTTAATGAATATTTCGATGTAAAAGCTGTTGAACAAAGAAGTGAAATTGTCAGTCAGTCAGTCATTGTCCAACCCGCTATATCCTAACACAGGGTCATGGGGGTCTGCTGGAACCAATCCCAGCCAACACAGGGCACAAGGCAGGAACAAACTCCAGGCAGGGTGCCAGCCCACCACAGGGCACGCAACCACATACCAAGCACACACTAGGGACAATTTAGAATCGCCAATGCACCTAACCTGCATGTCTTTGGACTGTGGGAGGAAACTGGAGCACCCGGAGGAAACCCACACAGACACGGGGAGAACATGCAAACTCCAAAAGTGAAATTGTAGTAGAGTTTGTTTCTTAGACTTGTGTATCATTAACCAACAGGGCAAAGTGAAATGTGTTACTCAGTAGTAGAAAATGAAAATCATTCAGCTAATAATGTGCCTTGCTTACTAAGTAGAACTTGTTCCTTGTCTCATTTAATTCTGAATAATTTCAAAACACTTTGCATACCTTCTCTGATACTAAAATGAATGTTTTTAGGATGCTTGATTCTAAAATTAATTCTAACTTTAACTTGTGATTTTTAGAATATGGAGTTTACTTCCACTGTGGGTTGTTTTTTACTTTACTAAAAGTAATTCATACAGTATTGAAACAAAACTTATAATGCCACCTGACCATTTCTAGATTACTAGACGATCAATTTTTTCCAACATCAATTGTTTCCTTAATGTTGAGAAAACCATTGCTTTTAACTTTATTGCAGTAACCAGTGCATCTAAATGCTGTTTCTGCTGTTTTTTTTCGCAACAAGCATTAGTTTAATGTTCCTATTTGGCAAATTTTATAAACACATTCTAAAGTACTGCTACTACTCACTACAGACATTTATGGAAGAAGACTTTCACTGGGGGCTTAAAATTATTTTGTTAAGATATGGTGTGGATTTTCTTTTTCATGGTGTATAGACACCTTTTTTACTGTATTCTGTGCTTGCAACCCTAAATTAAATTAGGCCAGTTTGGAATGGAAACCTTCGATTAGCACTAATATATCATAAAAAAGAGACTGTCAATACCCAATAGCTTGATGCATAATGCATAAGACAAAAAGTTAATTAAGCAGACTGCTCACATAAAACCATGAATTAACCACAGATTAAGAGTTTTGGAGCAACAAAAATATACTGTTATTTTGTTCATCAAGAGCTAACTTGTCCACTCCTCATCTGTTAAATTGCTTTTAACTTTGCTTTTACTTTACAAACCACATTTGTTTGAGTTACAGCCATACGCGATCTTTCTGAAGACACCAGCCACTTACAGTTGATTTATGAAATTGAATTCGAACTTGCTGGAAAAATACATTTGCAAAAATTTTTAAATTACCTCAGAAGTTAACATGATATAAGATTGAGTGCTTCTATGATCCACATGTGCAAGTGGTGCTTCAGCTATACTTTGAAGCTGGAAAAATGCTTTACTTTTAACAATAAATACTTTTTAAATTAACCAAATAGACACCATAAATTTCAAATTTAAATCAAGGATATGCATAGATTTATTATTTCAAATCAACTGAAACGATACTCTGTAGGTGCTTTGACAGCACACATGGGACAGTTACAGATGGATGACTGCAGGCGAAGGTGTACGGCTGAACCTTAAACACTGCTGACAAAAAAGTTGTCTTTCCTAGAGTACAATAGGATTTGTCCATAAAATGTTTTTTATGTGATAAACTTAATATCAAACCAATTTGTACATATTTTATGTTTCTTACTTATAATCTTCAGATATTTTCTTCAAAAAAACCTATGCATGCCTAAAAGTATGTATTGAAGTTATACGGGTGATGACTCTTGATTGATGTTACTGTGCCCTGTAGTTGTTGCCTAGAACCAAGGTGGTGAATCTGTATTCCATATATCTAATTCCATCTCACCTCCACAAATGTGGATTTGGATTGAGATTTGTTGTTTACGGGGGAAACTGCATTATGACAAATTCAATGTTACGTTTGTAAAACCATTACATGTCTTTAATTAAATATTATGGAATGCTGTCTCAGAAAAACATCCAGTTTGCTCATTGGTGTCTTCAATGTATTACAGTATGCACCTGATGGACAATGGTTTTCATCTCTCCTGTGGAATTCAGTTTTTGCTCTATTTACTGTAAATGAAAAGACCTAGTGTGTTCCATGAAAACACACCCCATGTCAGTACACCACCAACAGCATTCTATATTGTTTTTAGCCAGCAGGATATTTGAGAGGGAATAAACAAAAATAAATTCTGAAAAACTAAGGTCAAACCCTAAAAGAACGAGACAGAAACTATGAACAAAAATGAAAGTTCTAAGCAAATGGTCAAGAGCCAACCATTCAAAGTGTAAATAAATTGCAAAAACATTTTTTTTATCACAACACGAGAATGAAATGATTACCAGGCTCCAATGTTTTTTATAGCCAAATGATACTGACCACACATGCCAGATAATGCCAGTCATGTGACAGCAACAGCAAAAAAAATGTTGGCACCTGCTGTAAATTTAGAATGACATTGAGGAATAAGGAAATAAGTAAAATATTTAAAAAGCTAAAAACAATATACGTAAGTTCAGTCAGTCATGACAGCAGATGATTTTATCAGATGGATGTGACATCTTAATGTATGCTTCTTGGCTCAGTAGTGGCAAAGTAGCAATTGGGTTTTCTGCAAACACTGAATACTGGTCAGTTTCAGATGGACAGACTGATCCATCTTGCAGCTGAGTAGACATAACATATTCCTAACTAGATATTAATCATTCATATCAAACTTGGGAGTTACCACATTGAAGGACATTATTTTGCTCACAGACTAAGGACAATACACACTCTCTGGTAATCATATGGGTACGGATACACAGTGCTGAAAGTCTAAGTACATCCCAATTAAATGTTTGTGTTCTTCAGCATATTTACATGCATGGATATTGATCTTTTGTGATCATTTCAACTAAATTGGTGGATAAAAGTGATAATTTAACAAATAACAATGAAAATTACTCTTTACAATCATTTACTTAACAAAAGGACAGGAATACAAAAAAAACAATATAACCCAGCTTCAATTTTTGTCCTTGAGGCAACTCCTGCAATGGGGTTACTATATGGGTTTTTTATATACATTATGTATTGCAGCACTAAATAACTGCATCTATTTAAGCACATTCCTGATTCAGCAAGCATTATTATGTACTTCATTATGTCCCTTGAATAAACAATATTAAGCAAACAGATTTCCTTGAGCTCTAAAGTGATAGATGTAATGGGCTAGAATTCAGTGTTTTAAAGAAAATTACATTTCTGTGAGTAGCTTAGTGTAATGGGCTATAAACCAGTGTTTTAAAGAAAAGAAAAAAATCCTGGAAAATTATGCTACAGGCTATTGTTGATGACTATGTACAGGACATAAATATTTACCTGTCTTGAAAAAGAGTCGGCTGCTTTGAATAATTAGGCTGCTTTGATTAGTATCTCATCTGCACCCAATGTGGTGATACAGAACTGCCTGTTTCCTTTGAAAATTAATGAGTTCTGGGGACATTGGTTTCTAATCAGATACTTCTTGACAGTTCATAACAATACTATTGTTGAATCAAAGTAAATCTGTTTACACAATTGTTCTGTAAATTGGCAGGCACCATTGTTTAACTGATCGTCATGTTGATCTATGCATAGATTGAAGCATTTATATATTTCAGGGTAAATGAGAATAAAGGAGAACAGAGAAGTATGGTCTGGGACTCATGACTGCTGAATGCTTTGTTTTCGCTTTTGACAGCATATCACTGTGGCTTGTACCTGGCCCAGGTTCCACTTGACTTGAGGCCAGTAACAGACGATATCCTTCAGATCACAAAGGAATTGAATTCAGATTTCTTGCTCACATTCTTTATTGAGCTACAAAGTCGTATTGTGTGTTATTGGTTGTAGATCCAGAAGAGCAGGCATTCATACTATCAAAAGATAGTTAATGTGAACTCCATTGACCCTATAGGTATATTTACATTTTCGAGTATATGTATTGAACATAAAGTGAACCTAGACATAGTGTAAACCTGTAAAAAATAAGTGCAAACCAAAAGGCAAGTGAAAAACTCATAGCTATATATAAAATGTATGCAGTGCATTTCAAACATATATTGTTCCTAAAGAAATATTGTGTCTTTTATTTATGAGATAAAGTTGAGTCCATTCATCATAAGCAATCAGTGACTTATATGACTAACATTAAAGGAGTAAAAAAGGTTTGTTTAAAAATATAAATAATTTGAAACTGTTTAAAATTAAATTTCCACACAGATGTTAACAAATCTTTACCAGAGTCACATTTTAATAAATCTGATATAGGCTTTTGTAAAGGCAGGTGTATGGACATTGTTTACTTAAACATGCCCTGTAAACACCATCCTAAAAATGAGAACCACTATCCAGCTTGCAGGCTAGACTCTGAGTACCCAGCTTCTAATTTCCAGATGATTTTACTTTGTAATTCTCATCTAGTACTTTCAACATCTCCTTGGACATTAACTGAATCTCGTCAGATCCTGTAAGACTACAGCTATACAGGCTATTAATGCTGAAAACAGTACAAATGAAAGAATCATTGTTCCATTTACAAACCCAAAATCCTGTATATTTTAAATTTAATATAGTTAAAATGCAAAGGGGTGGCAATGTTTTATAATGGTAGTGCTGTTGCCTTCCGAATATGGCATCTTATTTTCTTATCCCACATTGTCTTGTTGCTTGTGTTGAGTTTGTTTGCTCTCTTCATTTCTGTGTGTTTTTCTCGAGTTTTACTCCCACATCCTCACATGTGTCCAGGTTAGTTTAAAAAGTTTGGGAACCCCTCTCAGCCTGCATTTACTCTACTTTCAACAAAAAAGATAACAGTGGTATGTCTTTCATTTCCTAGGAACATCTGAGTACTGGAGTGTTTTCCGAACAAAGATTTGTAGTGAAACAGTATTTAGTTGTATGAAATTAAATCAAATGTGAAAAACTAGCTGTGCAAAAATTTGGGTACCCTTGTCATTTTGCTGATTTGAATGCATGTAACTGCTCAATACTGATTACTTGCAACACCAAATTGGTTGGATTAGCTCGTTAAGCCTTGAACTTCATAGACAGGTGTGTCCAGTCATGAGAAAAGGTATTTAAGGTGGTCAATTGCAAGTTGTGCTTCCCTTTGACTCTCCTCTGAAGAGTGACAGCATGGGATCCTCAAAGCAACTCTCAAAAGATCTGAAAACAAAGATTGCTCAGTATCATGGTTTAGGGGAAGGCTACAAAAAGCTATCTCAGAGGTTTAAACTGTCAGTTTCAACTGTAAGGAATGTAATCAGGAAATGAAAGGCCACAGGCACAGTTGCTGTTAAACCCAGGTCTGGCAGGCCAAGAAATATACAGGAGCGGCATATGCGCAGGATTGTGAGAATGGTTACAGACAACCCACAGATCACCTTTAAAGACCTGCAAGAACATCTTACTGCAGATGGTGTATCTGTACATCGTTCTACAATTCAGTGTAATTTGCACAAAGAGCATCTGTATGGCAGGGTGATGAGAAAGAAGCCCTTTCTGCACTCACGCCACAAACAGAGACGCTTGTTGTGTGCAAATGTTCATTTAGACAAGCCAGATTAATTTTGGAACAAAGTGCTTTGGACAGATAAGACAAATATTGAGTTATTTGGACATTACAAAAAGCACTTTGCATGGCAGAAGAAGAACACCGCATTCCACTGTCAAATTTGGTGGAGGTTCCATCATGCTGTGGGGCTGTGTGGTTAGTACAGGGACTGGGGCCCTTGTTAAAGTCGAGAGTCAGATGAATTCAACCCAATATCAACAAATTCTTCAGGATAATGTTCAAGCATCAGTCACAAAGTTGAAGTTACGCAGGGGTTGGATATTCCAACAAGACAATGACCCAAAACATAGTTCGAAATGTACAAAGGCATTCATGCAGAGGGAGAAGTACAATGTTCTGGAATGGCCGTCACAATCCCCTGACTTGAATATCATCGAAAATCTATGGGATGATTTGAAGCAGGCTGTCCATGCTCAGCAGCCATCAAATTTAACTGAACTGGAGAAATGTTGTATGGAAGAATGGTCAAAAATACCTCCATCCAGAATCCAGACATTCATCAAAGGCTATAGGAGGCATCTGGAGGCTGTTACATTTGCAAAAGGAGGCTCATCTAAGTATTGATGTAATATCTCTGTTGGGGTGCCCAAATTTATGCACCTGTCTAATTTTCTTATGATGCACATTGCATATTTTCTGTTAATCCAATAAACTTAATGTCACTGTTGAAATACTACTGTTTCCATAAGGCATGTCATATCCATCCATCCTCTTCCGCTTATCCGAGATCGGGGGTCGCGGGGGCAGCAGCTTGAGCAGAGATGCCCTGACTTCCTTCTCCCCGGCCACTTCTTCTAGCTTTTCCGGGGGAATCCTGAGGTGTTCCCAGGCCAGCCAGGAGACATAGTCCATCCAGCGTGTCCTGGGTCTTCTCCAGGGCCTCCTCCCGGTTGGACGTGCCGGAACACCTCACCAGGGAGGCGTCCAGGAGGCATCCTGATCAGATGCCCGAGCCACCTCATCTGACTCCTCTCGATGTGGAATAGCAGTGGCTCTACTCTGAGACCCTCCCGGAATGACTGAGCTTCTCACCCTATCTTTAAGAGAAAGCCCAGACACCCTGCGGAGGAAACTCATTTCAGCTGCTTGTATTCGCGATCTCGTTCTTTCGGTCGCTACCCATAGCTCATGACCATAGGTGAAGGTAGGAACATAGATTGACTGGTAAATTGAGAGCTTTGCCTTACGGCTCAGCTCCTTTTTCACCCTGACAGACGATTGCAGAGCCCGAATTACTGCGGATGCCGCACCAATCCGCCTGTCGATCTCACGCTCCATTCTTCCCTCACTCGTGAACAAGATCCCGAGATACTTGAACTCTTCCACTTGAGGCAGGATCTCGCTCCCAACCCTGAGAGGGCACTCCACCCTTTTCCGGCTGATGGCCATGGTCTTGGATTTGGAGATGCTGATTCCCATCCCAGAAACTTCATAATCAGCTGCGAACCGATCCAGAGAGAGCTGAAGATCACGGCCTGATGAAGCAAACAGGACAACATCATCTGCAAAAAGCAGTGACCCAATCCTGAGTCCACCAAACCGGACAACCAAGACAGTCCTACAACATCCAGAGCCATGAGGAACTCCGGGCGTATCTCATCCACCCCCGGGGCCCTGCCACCAAGGAGATTTTTGACCACCTCGGTGACCTCAGTCCTAGAGATGGTGGAGCCCACCTCCAAGTCCCCAGGCTCTGCTTCCTCATTGGAAGGCATGTTAATGAGATTGAGGAGGTCTTCGAAGTACTCCCCCACCGACCCACAACGTCCCAAGTCGAGGTCAGCAGCGCACCATCCCCACCATATACAGTGTTCACACTGCACTGCTTCCCCCTCCTGAGATGCCGGATGGTGGACCAGAATCTCCTTAAAGCCGTCCGAAAGTCGATCTCCATAGCCTCCCCAAACTCCTCCCATGCCCAAGTTTTTGCCTCAGCAACCACCGAAGCTGCATTCCGCTTGGCCTGCCAGTACCTATTAGCTCCCTCCAGAGTCCCACAGAACAAAAGGGTCCTGTAGGACTCCTTCTTCAGCTTGACAGCATCCCTCACCTCCGGTGTTCACCAACGGGTTCGGGGATTGCCGCCACGACAGGCACCGACCACCTTACGGCCACAGCTCCAGTCAGCCACCTCAACAATAGAGGCACGGAACATGGCCCATTCGAACTCAATGTCCCCCACCTCCATTGGAACGTGGTCGAAGTTCTGCCGGAGGTGGGAGTTGAAGTTACTTCTGACAGGGGACTCTGCCAGACGTTCCCAGCAGACCCTCACAACACGTTTGGGCCTACCAGGCCTGACCGGCATCCTCCCCCACCATTGAAGCCTACTCACCACCAGGTGGTGATCAGTTGACAGCTCCACCCCTCTCTTCACCCAAGTGTCCAAAACATGTGGCCGTAAGTCCGATGACACGACCACAAAGTCGATCATCGAACTGAGGCCTAGGGTGTCTTAGTGCCAAGTGCACATATGAACACCCCTATGCTTGAACATGGTGTTCGTTATGGACAATCCGTAACGAGCACAGAAGTCCAATAATAAAACACCACTCGGGTTCAGATCGGGGGGGCCATTCCTCCCAATCACACCCTTACAGGTCTCACTGTCATTGCCCACATGAACGAGGGAGTCCCCAGAAGGTATGCCCTCTAGCACCCCCTCCAGGGACTCCACAAAGGGTGTCATATATTAAAAGGAAGTTGCTACTTTGAAAGCTCAGCCAATGATAAACAAAAATCCAAAGAATTAAGAGGGGTTCCCAAACTTTTTTATATGACTGTATGAGTGAATGTAGGTTTGTACATACAGATCATGCGATAGACTAGTGCTCTGTCCCGTCTGGTTCCTGCATTTTGCCTAATGCTGCTTAGATAGAGTCTGGCCTCCCATGACCCTGAATTGGATTAAGTGTGTTTGAGAATTTTATGTTTACGTAAAACTCAAAAAATTCTAAAATAAAAAATAAGATGCATTCATTTATCCATTTTCCAACCTGCCTTTTCAGTTCATAATTCCAGGGAGCTTGTGCTATTTCTGAGATTCTTGCGTATCACAAGGCACACTTATTGAAACTGGACTAAATTAGAGTCACTAGTTTATCTCCCATGGCTCTCTTTGTAATTTTATACATTTCATTTTTCCTGTGCTTTGCTTTTGTGTTATTGAAGAGAAACTTGCTTCTACAGGTTTGTTAGACGGTGCAAGTAATGCAAATAATATTAATATAAATAAAACATAGTCTATACAGAAGCATTCCATTCTTGAAAGACAACTTTACAGATATGGGAAGCTGTTGTTTCCTACCACATTTAAAGGCTTACATGTTAGTTTAAAAAGTGAGTCTAAATAAGTCCTGGTGGCTGAGTCATTCCGTGTACCATCCAGGATTGTTTTTGTTTTCAGTAGCTGCTTGGATAAGTTTTAGCTTTTTGCAATCAATGAATGGATGAATGGGGTCATGCAGAAATAAAAATTCTATTTCTAGATGTATTGCTGCTATTATTTTAAGTGACTTAATGATTACATATCTGTGGTGGACTGGTGTCCATTTTATGTCTTATGGCTCCTGCTCTTCGTGACCCTGTACTGGTCAAAATAAGGTCATAAAATGAATACATGGAAAGCAGCTTCATTGACTCTGACTTCTTAATTTAATAGTCATTAATTTAATTTAATGTTTATGTTTCTTCTCTTTCTCTCTAATATTGTGTTAAAAAACATGATTTTTGCTGACTGTTTACTTCAGGCTGTATGCGTTCACTGTTGCTCTAGGGAAACTTTAAAAGAAAAGTATATATTAATAAATGAAACTAACAGTGTCTTTTCTTTTTGTATGCTTTTCTTGTTGCTGCTGATGGGGCCTTCATTAGGTAAGTGCCTTTTTGTAAGTAGCATTTCCCACTGAGTGGTGAGGCCAGTCCTTTAAAAAATCATCAAAGCAAAGCAACAAGAATATTATTGATATGGCTGCTGTAAAGGCAAAGGAGAAAATGATATACAACAGACATTGTAGTCTGGATGAATAATAGCAGGACTGCATCATTCTAAATGTGGTGAAAGAGGATGTTGTCTCTGGCAGGGTGGGATGATGATAAAGAAGCACCCTTATTCATTATTTAAAAATGAGTAATGAATAAGAGCTATGTCTATCTGGTCAACCACTTCTGGTATTTTCAGCAGTTTGTTTGTTAGGCTGTATGTGTAGTTTTGTAGGTTAGAACAGGTCAAATGAAAGTATAAATGAAATGTTAACTGCTTTGGTTGGAAGAAATGCACAGATTCTGTTGCCTCCCTATAGCATTCAATATATACTATATAACAAATTTTCCAAAAATGTCAGTTTTTCTACTCTAATCCTTGTTTAGTTGAAGTAATAAAGTATAAAGTAATTTCCACAGTGTATCTTGTTTGGGTAATTGGATTAGTTTTATATGTAAAGCAGCTGCACATTTTAGGTATGGGCAACTCTTCTTAAATTGCGAATTTAATATAAATCTTTCTTGAGTAAAATGTAGAACCCTACAGGGAATTAAGCTTCCATATTTATCTTGAGTTAATAGAAAAAAAACATATCTTTTGCAATAATTTTTTTTTGTGGAAAAACACTACAGATGGCATGTTTTAGAGGGTGCATGTTGTCGATTTTACTTCCACATCAATAACACGGTTCACCTGAAATATCTGAATTTATAATTGGTGTTGTTATTAATCTCCTAGATAAATATATCTCTGAAAAGCATCATGGTGTGTTAAACTTGCTCATTGCTCAGGGCTGTAACTGCATGATTTGCTATGCATCAGAAAATAACTCTAAGACTGCAAATTTCTTTAATAGCCACTTGGGGCCTTTCTTTGAGACTATCTGAATTAAATTAGGTAGCAGAAATCTTCACTGCTCCTGCTGGATCATATTTGCGGGAATGTCCCTTAAGGCCACCTGCTTTGCTGTGCTAGTCCTCATAATTGCATTGAGGGCAGATTGTTTCCAGTAGATGCAAAAATGAAGTGGGTAGTAGAGAACTGTTTTGCAATTTACTGTAAAGTAAAATGATCATTAAATATTGGCAAACACTTTTGTGTTGCTGAGAATGTAAAATGTTAAATCAAACTGCTCTGTAATGAAACAAAAATTACAAAGGCAAGCCTTTGCATAATTAAAGGTATTATGCATAGTAAAATGTATGTATGCTGTTCACATTAGCTTCAGAGTCTTTAGCAGCTGAATGTGGTATTTCTAAATAACATCAGCTAATTAAAATTTTTTTCTTCCTCAAGTAAATTTTAAGTTGTTAATAAAACAGGAACACGTACTGTGAATTAGTAAAAAATATCAGTTTTAAGATCTGCTTTCGAGACTTTTAAAAAGTACAAGATATGGGGATAATTTGATGATTTCGTAAAGTTCAGTAATATAACTGCAAGGCTGCAAGAGTTTCTATAATAGGTTAACCAACCAGCCACAGGTTATGTGTGAAACAACTTTACTAACATTCCTTATTTAAAATGTATTTTATTTCTAGGCTAAACCATTACAAATTTATGCACACTACATTCTTTCTTTCTTTCTTTCTTTCTTTCTTTCTTTCTTTCTTTCTTTCTTTCTTTCTTTCTTTCTTTCTTTCTTTCTTTCTTTCTTTCTTTCTTTCTTTCTTTCTTCATTTCTTTCTACTCTAAAGTTGAATTCCTTTCTCACATAATGTAAGAAAAGCCATTAAAACTGCAACTTGATTGTAGAAGTAAAGGTAAAAATACACATGATCACTAAGAAAACCACAGCACAAGCACACAAATGACGTGTTTCTTGTCACTAGAGCACACATGAATGATTTTCTTCTCTTTGACACTGTGTTATTTATAGAAAAAGAAAGTGTGCTTTATCATGAAAGATGCAGGCTTCTGCTATAGTTGGGGGCTGTGCACTGTGACTTCTGTGGTAGCCCAAATGGGTTCAGTATAACAAAAGAATTTGAATTTTAAACATAATATCAGCAAAATCCTCAGTAATAACACTAAAATACGCATTCACACTTGCTCAGAGCTTTCTCATTCCATTATAAGATAATGGTGAGCCAAATCTTAACCTGCCCTCATCTGGAGACCCATTACATGTTTTTTTCACATGAACACATATTTTCACTCAATCATGCTTGATCTGTTTAAACCAGCACCTTGTATGTGGCAAGTAAAAAAAAAAAAAAATTAAAAAAAAGAAATAAAAACAGAGGTGGGCATGCAAATTACAAACAGACAGTGATGATTCTTGACTACAAATCCAGATCTCTCTTGTGAAAGGTAGCAATAATAATGAACCTTCATTATACCCCTCCATTGTAATAATTATAGGGAAAATAAATTAAACTAATAAATAATAAAATCAAACAGGTACTTATTTCATCAGCATTGCTCATAACATCAGTTGCACTTGATGAATTTCTCAATCATAGCTCTGCTCACCTCTCCTTCTTCTGTCTCCTTTCAAAATATTCTCACTGGTGATTGGCCTACTCATGATGACATACTATTATTAGCCTTTACATTCTCAGGCACATCATTAATTAATAAACTGCACTCCTGAAGCTTACCCCCCTACAATTAATTATTTTATGCATCCAATTCCAGTCACATGCAAATGCATAATGCATGCACCTTCAACAGCCTTAGTATACTCCAACATTTCAATATCCTCCTGACACTGTAAGCATTCACTGTTAATTTTCTTGGGTTTAGATTACAGACAAGCAAAATTAACCGTTTCAACACTTTTATGTTACCTCTAACATTATTTTGTATTATCTATGATAACCTTCACTGCCATGTCAATTAAAATGTATGCCATGGATGAAAATAATCATAATAGTTACATAGCTAATGTAAGATTTAACTATATTTAATTTCCATCCATCCATCCATTTTCCAACCCGCTGAATCCGAACACAGGGTCACGGGGGTCTGCTGGAGCCAATCCCAGCCAACACAGGGCACAAGGCAGGGAACCAATCCTGGGCAGGGTGCCAACCCACCACAGGACACACACAAACACACCCACACACCAAGCACACACTAGGGCCAATTTAGAATCGCCAATCCACCTAACCTGCATGTCTTTGGACTGTGGGAGGAAACCGGAGCGCCCGGAGGAAACCCACACAGACACGGGGAGAACATGCAAACTCCACACAGGGAGGACCCGGGAAGCGAACCCGGGTCCCCAGGTCTCCCAACTGCGAGGCAGCAGCGCTACCCACTGCGCCACCGTGCCGCCCTATATTTAATTTAAATGTCTATTTTCTGTCTTTTTATTAGAAAATTTTTATTCACAGTGATGTTCACTGCAATACTAATGTATAAAGTATATATTAGAGTAAAAAAAAAGTCAGCAACCAGCTACACCATACAGTCAAATATAAATAAGTGCATATTGCAAAAACTATCATTCCTTAACAGTAAATTCAACTTCCAATTGATCTAAAAATCTTGAGTTTAATAGAAGGTGGCACAAAACTAGATATGGCTCTTGTGGCCTGATTGGAAAAGAACTCTTACTGCTCCCGCCCAGAGAGTAGGAGAGAACACTGTTTGTCTACTATATGTAAAGGGTCAGAAGTAATCACAGGACCCTTTACTGCTGTCTGTACTACTGAGGGATTGTTGATATATTTAATTGATTTTGCTGCTGATCCTAGTATTTTTTGTTGGTAGTTTTTTGTGTACCTCAGATTAAGGGTTTAGACAAAGCTGTAATGTTGACTGTCAAAACTGATTAAATTTAATACTTCAAAAAGACTTTAAGATATAAATGAAACATCAGGATTTTTCTCAGTTTCCAAAAGAGAAGATACTGCTCAGATTGAGATAATATTAACTTATTACAGTATTAAGACTGAAGTTACTAGTCGAGAGCAGTATCTACAAGAGATAGTTATCTCTTTCTAAGTGAGACAGATGACCATGTAATTTATTTTGGAAATTTAGCGATCAATATAGCTTATCACTAACAATTCATCATTTTAAAGATCCCCAAAGCCTATTGTGCATTATTAAATAAAGGTATGGAAGTGCTGATATTCTATTGAACCAAAAACAGAATTATTCTCATTCTTATTCATTTATGGGGACATTAAGTAAGGCTGTGCAGTGTTAAAGATACGACTTAAGTATGAAAAAAAAAAAAACAGTCTTTGATAGGACATAGATCAACTGAAATATAGGCACAATGTAGCAATGACAGAGCAGTGTCATTAGCAAACATGTGTATTTGTGTATGGATTGAAAAGGGTCAGAATGCTCATGGTCCTTCTTTCAAAGTTAAAATGAAATCTGCCTTTAAAAGCCTTTCAAGAACCAGCCTATTTGTACAGACTTATTTGTAAATGCTATCAAATAAATAAAGGTTTTCCTTTTAAATGTGAATGAGTGGACCCCTCTCAGTTCCTGAGAAATTAAAAAAATGTCTTATAGTAAGTGATGACTGAACACCACCATAATATCTTTTATTACATTCTGCATAACAATTAAGAAAATGATTATGGAGTACAGTATACAATATTCTAAAAGTCCTTGCTGCTTTGTTGAGTACAGTATAGTATTATTGATTGTTATTTTATTTTATTTTTTTTATTTTATAGATTTTATTAAAATCAAATAACATAACATGCAAATAACACAAGTTTTACAAAAGTAGGTTTGAAACAAATCAACCCCCACCAGTGAGAAAGAGAGCTAGGCCAGCAGAGTAAAACTCTAAGTAAGTAAAAATAAGTACATAGATAAATTAATAAATGAATAAAGATAAATGGATATAAAGAGGGAAGAGAACCTACTTCCTCAACTTAAATGCTTATTCTAAAATGTTATTGATTAGATCCTGCCAAGTTTTGAAAAGGTTTTGCACACACCCTTTAAGTGCGAATGTAATTTTTTCCAGTTTCAAATAGTATATAACATCAGTTACCCACTGACTTGGGCAGCACAGTGGCGCAGTGGTAGAACTGCTGCCTCGCAGTAAGGAGAGCTGGGTTTGCTTCCCGGATCCTCCATGCGTGGAGTATGCATGTTCTCCCCGTGTCTACATGGGTTTCCTCTGGGTGCTCCGGTTTCCTCCCACAGTCCAAAGACATGCAGGTTAGGTGCATTGGCGATCCTAAATTGTCCCTAGTGTGTGCTTGGTGTGTTGGTGTGTGTGTGTGTGTGCCCTGCGGTGGGCTGGCACCCTGCCCAGGGTTTGTTCCTGCTCTGTGCTGGCTGGGACTGGCTCCAGCAGACCCCCGTGACCCTGTGTTCGGATTCAGCGGGTTGGACAATGGATGGATGGATGGACAATGACTGACTGACTGACCCACTGACTTAGAAAAGGAGAGTTAGGATTCTTCCAGATGACCAAGATAAATCTACATGCCAATAGTGAAGTAAAGGCAATTACAGTTTGTTTGCCCTTCTCCACTTTAAGCCCATCTGGAAGTACACCAAACACAGATGTTAGTGGATTGGGAGGGATTGTGACGCCAAGGCTGTCTGAAAGGCTTTTAAAGATTTTGCTCCAGAATGATGTTAATTTGGTGCACGCTCAAAACATATGGCTCAATGAGGCTGGAACTTGATTGCAGCATTTGCAGGTTGGATCTTGCCCTGGAAACATTTTGGACAATTTTAAACGAGACAGCTGTGCTCAATATTTAAATTTTGAGTTGAATAATTCTATGCTTTGTGCACATGGAGCTTGAGTGAATTCTGTGCATTGCTACCTTCCACTCCTTTTCTAAGATGTTGAGTGAGAGATCCTTTTCCCACTGTACTCTTGGATCTTTGAAAGGGAGGGACTGTAAAATGTTTTTATATATTACAGAAATGCTGTCTAAGTCCTCAAGACTAATCAGTATTTTTTCTGGCATAGAGGTAGGTGGGACGTGAGGAAAATTGGGCAGGTTCTGTTTAACAAAGTTTCTAATTTGAAGATAGTGAAAGAAATGTGTTGCTGGAAAGTTAAATTTGGAGTGTAATTGTTCATAGGATGTTGTCTATGTACAGATCCCTAAGTTATTTAATCCTGAATGTTTTCCAGACATTAAAAACTGCATACGTTGTGTGATTTCAATAAAATCAATAAAATTATTTAAAAAAAAACTGCATACGTTTGAGAGGGTGGAAAAAGGTTGTTCTCGTGCAAAGGTGCCACAGATAAAAGCTTCTCTATCTTGAAATACTTCCTACATTAGTTCCATATTCTGAGTGAATGAAGCACAATTGGGTTGTTAGTATATTGGTGATAACTTGCATTTATTGGGGTGCAATGAAAGGAATATAAAGAAGTACTGTAGAATTTTATTTCTATTGTGGACCAAATATGTGGTTCATCTATTTGTGTCAATGACCAGGTTTTTATAGCTTTTATATTTGCTGCCCAGTAATAAAATTGAAATTTAGGTAGGGCCATGCCACCTTCCGCCTTAGGTCTTTGTAGGGTCGCCGTTTGGATACATGGATGTTTTGAATTCCAAATAAATGAGGTGATGGTTGAATCTATTTTCTTAAAAAATGATTGATTGATGTATATTGGAATGTTTTGAAATAACAATAGAAGCTTAGGAAGGATATTCATCTTAACAATGTTAATTCTTCCAGCTAAAGTGAGATGAAGGGTTGACAATCTATGAAAGTCTTGCTTAATTTTTTGTTTACAGATGGCAACAGTTTGTTGATGAAGAGCTTTATGTTTACTTGTGATGTTTACCCCTAGGTATTTAAACTGATCTCCAATGATAAAAGTGAAGGTGTCCAATCTAATATTGTGTGCTTGAGAATTCACTGGGAAGAGCACACTTTTATTCAAATTAATTCTAAGACCAGAGATCTTTTGAAATTCTATTTGTGCTGTTAGGACTGCAGGCACAGTATTTTGTGGATCTGATATATACAATAACATATCATCTGCATATAGAGAAACTTTCTGTTCCAGTCCTTCTCTGATAATCCCTTTTATCTCATAAGCATTTTTACAGTGAATTGCCAGTGGCTCAATGGCGATTGCAAAAAGCAGTGGTGACAATGGGCACCCTTGTCTGATACCACGTTCTAGTTTAAAGTAGTCTGAATTAATGTTGTTAATACAAACTGAAGCTTCTGGATTGGTATACAGTAGTTTGATCCATGCACAAATGTTTGGGCCAAATCCAAATTTCTCCAATGTAGTGAAAAGGTAGTTCCATTCAAATATATGCTTTTTCTGCATCCAACAATAATAATATCTCTGGGGTGTTTGATTTTGAGGGTGAATATATTACATTAAACAGGCATCGAAGATTGGAAGCTAAGTGTCTGCCTTTAATAAATCCAGTTTGGTCTTGTGATATTACCAAAGGGAGTACTTTCTCCATCCTTATAGCTAGGATTTTGAAGAGTATCTTAATATCATTACTCAGAAGTGAAATTGGTCTGTATGATGCACATTGTAATAAGTTCTTATTTTGCTTAGGAAAGACGGTAATTAATGCTTAGCAAAAAGTTTGAGGTAGAATTTTATTGTCTCTACCTTCTGTAAATGTTGCTAATAAAAGGGGAGCTAGCTGAGTTGAGAATTTCTTATAAAATACTGCAGGGTAGCCATCAGGGCCTGCTGCTTTCCCACTCAGAAGTGAGTTTATAGCATCTAGTAATTCTGATAGTGCCAGAGGTTTATCCAATTCCTCTGCACTAAGAGTATCTATTTGTGGTATCTGTATTGCATCCAGAAATGCATTAGATTGTGGCCTGTCTTCTTTAAACTCAGTAGAATATAAGGATTGATAGTAGTCTCTAAATGTGTGCATTACATTTTTATGGTCAATGATTTTGTCTCCTTTTATGTTGGTGATTGCTGGGATTACATTGTGAGCTTCTTGCTTGTGGATTTGTTAAGCTAAGATCTTATTAGCTGTCTCTCCATGTTCATAATAATAATGTCTTGATTTAAAAATGAGTTGTTCAGTTTCTTTAGTTGTTAAGAGGTTGAGTTCTGAATGCAGAGTCTGCCTTTTCCTAAGAAGTGCCTCCTTGGACACCTGGCATGTTCTTGATCTATTTGAGTAATTTCACTGATTAGCTCTGATACCTTCTTGGTTTCCAATTTATATCTGTGGGAAAGATATGAGATTATCTGTCCTCTTAAGAAGGCCTTCAGGGTTTCCCAGAGTATTCCTGCAGAAACCTCCGAGTATGTATTTGACTCTAAAAAATATCAATTTGTTTGGAAATAAATTTTGTACAGTTCTTGTTTACTAATAAAAGTGGATTAAGATGCCATCTGCGAGATGAGTATGTGGACATAATGATTTTAGCTCCAAAATCAAAGGGGCATGGTCGGAAATAACAATAGCGTTGTACTTGCAAGATTTAATCGTGGGCAAGGAATTGTTATCTACAAAGAAACAATCAATTCTTCAGTAGCAATGATGCACTGGTGAGTAGAAGGAATATGCTTTTGAGTTTGCTTAACGTCTTCCATCTGAGCACCAAGTGCTCTTAGTGTATTCTCAAACGTAGTCGTATTTTTCTGAATTTTTTCTAGCATACCTTTAAAGGCTGCCTCAAAGCAATTATTTAAACGTTTGATTGTTATTTTATAATAATTATTTCCACCAAGGGAGACTTCTAGTAAGAAATATTCTCTATGTTCTACACAATAAAAACCCCATATGGGAATTGACCAGTTTTATATAATTAAATATAAACATATTGTTACATACTTGAGGTTAAAATGATTAAGTCTGGTACATTAAAGTTGAATAACAGTAATGTGTAAGTTGTAAATATACAAAACAGTTTAACTAATGGACCTCAGATTCACAAACACGTTTCATAATCACACTTTCTAGAGCACCTCAATTTTGATTAACAGCATTTTATTAATAACTAGCAAAATACCCGCGCTTCGCAGTGGAGAAGTAGTGTGTTAAAGAGGTTATGAAAAAGTAAAGGAAACATTTTAAAAATAACGTAACATGATTGTCAATGTAATTGTGTTGTCATTGTTATGAGTGTTGCTGTCATATATATATACATATACACATATACACACACATATACACACATATCCAGATATATTATATATACATATACACATATATTTTTTATATATATATTTTTTATATATATATATATATATATATATATGTATATATATATATATATATATATATATATATATATACACATACATACATACATACATACATATACACACATAGATGCACTTACAATAACATAGAAATCAATATAAACAACATTAACATCATTATCATATGAGAATATGAAGTAATATATAAGAAGCACATTTCATATAAATATAAATAATTAAACAGTAAAATCTTCTTGTATAATTTGCTACCGTGGCTTTTCGTTGGTCTGTCCAGGATTTTAAATCACCTGTAGCTTGCAAACTGTTTCAACTATTGACTTGAAATCTGGTACACATATAATACGTCACGTCTGCTATCCGCTTTATGGGTGATGATTGTATTACTCTTTTTATGTTTATTTTATTTTAGAATCAACTCCTATCTGCGCACACCAGGGCGGCCGTGGGCAGATGCGTATGGTGTATTCACTCCATGTTATCGTGCATTGCGCTGTCACTGGTATTTTGATAAAAGAATTTGAACAATATATAAGAAGCGTATAAATTATTAAACAGTAAAACATTAACATTTAAGAAGTAAAGTTACATTGAGTACTACTGCAGTGCCTTCGGGTATACCTCATTTTTTCTTTGCCCATTACATGCTTAAATGTATACATTTTTTGGTGTACCTACCCGAGAACACGCGACATATAACCGAGCGTGGGAGAAGCATGGATTTTAAAGAAGCGTTGAGTTCATCTGCTGGTCTCCCTCGTGGAATAACTGGTAATGTTTCACTAAAATCTACAGCGAGTAAAACGACATTACCTCCTTTTTTTTTTGTACGATCTCTGAGATGTTGCTTTTTTCGGTTCAAGGCTTCATAAGCTCTTTTATGTTCCATGGTGTACTTAATAAGTACTAATTATCCCAAACCATCATCTTTGAATGTTGCAAGACTTTCGCCTTGTATGTAGATCGGGGTAATTACATTCATTGCATTCCTAGTCTGAATCACAATCTGATTGTATGGGTGGTTACCTGGCACTGTAGGGTTGCCACCCGTCCTTTAAAATACGGAATCGTGCCGCGTTTGACAATGAAATTGCACGTCCCATTTTGAATCAATACTGGACGGGATTTATCCCGTATTTTTTTAATCATTTTTTTTTTAAAGCAGCGTCTCATGCAAATCATCCCACACGCATTTTATGAAGATGCCTCCTTTCCTACTTTTGATTGGGTAATACTTGATGTCATCGTTAGTTTGATTGGTGTTTTTAACTGTCCAGTGAGGAGGGCGTGTCTTTTAAGTACAGTCTGCAAAGTGTTGGCACTGAGATGTGGCGTCAGCGCCATACTTGAAGCCCCTAACGTTGCGGTCAGCAAGTCGGCTAACATCCGCCATGTGCCGTCTTTCAGTTGCGAGAAGCAGATCATAGAATGGTTGAAACTGTTGCCCCTAACGTTGCGCCACGGCGTGTGGTTCGTTTATACCTCGTGTCTTCTCATTAAACTTTTATCTCGCGAATATGTTATTGCAATCCGCAGCGGGAGCGTTTCTGTAAACTTTATTTAAACTTACGTTTTACACCGTGGTTTGTTTCCCTTATGAACATGCTTGTATGCTTAACTCGCTCCGTTCTCAATTGTTTAATTAATTTTTTGCTCTTCGCTGTTTGCGGCTGTTCCTCCATTTCCCCCTACTTCGTTCTTTTATCTCGCGAATATGTTATTGCAATCCTTAACGGGAGCGTTTCAATAAACTGATTGAAAATAGTTTTGCATTTACCTTTTTAGTAAAAGGCGAGCTTTTAAGCCTGAGAAATCACCCCGTAAATGCACACGTTTAATTGGACATGTGTTAATATGTATGGTTACACAGTATTAAAAGACAGTGAACAACGTCAGTTACCTTTGTTCCCGCGTTTGATAAAAGGTGAGCTTTTAAGCCTGAGAAATCACCCCGTAAATGCACACGTTTAATTGCACATGTGTTAATATGTATGCTTACACAGTATTAAAAGACAGTCAAAAATTAACGTCATTTACCTTCGTTCCCGCGTGCGACTCGTGCTGTAAATCTCTTCCTTGTTTTTAGTTCACGTGATTACGTAGGAGACTTGATGACGCGATATGTGACTCCGCCTCCTCCATTACAGTGTATGGACAAAAAATATGTTCCAGTTATGACCATTACGCTTTGAATTTCGAAATGAAACCTGCCTAACTTTTGTAAGTAAGCTGTAAGGAATGAGCCTGCCAAATTTCAGCCTTCTACCTACACGGGAAGTTGGAGAATTAGTGATGAGTGAGTCAGTGAGTGAGTGAGTCAGTCAGTGAGGGCTTTGCCTTTTATTAGTATAGATGATTTTTTTTTCCATAATTACATTATTAAAGTTAACACCATAAAATCTGTCTTTGGTTACTTGAGACACCTTCACTTCTACAGATGTGCTTTTTATATTATTTTATTGTAATGTTGGGTAATATTTGCATTTAACACTGTGCAAGCACACATGCACCACAAATGCTGAAATTACAGAAGCAGTGCATAAACACAACACTGGCCATGCTCTCAGTCTGGACTTTGATTAGAGTGAAGCTAGTAGCAAGATATCTTCAAAATCTATCCCAGGGATTACTCATTGCACTGATCAAAAAAACATACAGAAAATGTTCCAGAATTTAAAAACATAATAATCGTACTCAATATACATCAGAATATAAATAATATTCAACAGAAAATGAAGAAGGAAGGGCCCCTTTGACATAAATGGTTTGAGCACTTGGAGAATAAACTTTAAGACAACCTTGAAAAAATAGGTACTGAGAAAAAAAGTGTGACTGAAATGAAAATTTATTAATTAAATTAGTTAAATGCAGATAGAACTTAATATTCTTTGGGCTCAACTTGTTGTTCTGAAATATATGTTAACATCTTCTGTTGAAAAATCTGAAACATACAGTATTATGGGTTCTACAGATGAAATGGTAATGGTCCCGGAAAATAAATGTAAATCCCTTTGAAATAAAAAAAACGTAATTAGAAGTTATTGCAAGTATGAAAAATCTTTATTTTCTTGATATCCTGGATAGGTTAGAGACTGCATTTGTTAGCCCCACCAGATTTATGTCTGACTTTTTATTAAATATTTTTGATGATGTTATCACTAAAAAAGCAAAAAGCTGAAACAGCTTATTGCCTACCTGGCAAGCATTTGCCATAAGCTTTCATTGTCAAATTCAAAAAAACAACAGGAGAAAGAAAAAGTGTTATTCTATATTACAGTAAAGAGAAGCGAGTAATCCTTTTTTGAGAATAATGGAATTTATATACCTTTTATATCAACCGCTTACAAGAGGGCCTCTTATACTCAGATTAAGTAAAAGCAACATGCAGCATCAGACATCAGATATGGCTTGTTTCTTCCCTCCCAAACTGAAAGCTCTGCATGTTCAATAAACTAGAATGGACTGGGAATAGATTTACTGCTAAAGCTTGCAAGATTTTAACTAACATACAATTTTTAATATTAACATTAGTTTGAATATCCTAAACCTGTTTTGTACAAAGTATTACCTAAAGTAAACCAGTCAAACGCACATGAGGTTTAAACAACAGTGACCAGGTGAAATGATGAAAGACCACATTATGCCACACAATCACAAAGATTGGTAAGTTTTTCCTCTCTTGTTCTCTGTCTGCTGAAAGGCTTTCATACAGTTCATCAAGAAAAGCAATAAGGCATGCTGCATTGTACAGGCCAATGGTGGGCTTATGCAGCTGCAGTCCATTACCAGATATTGCCACATATATGGTGATGTTAGCCCACCTCTGGCCTGGAAAATCTACTGTTGCCCTCTTCCCGATCACATTCCTACCACACCATTGTCTTTTGGCCAGGTTGAAACCGGCCTCATCCACATAAATGAACATGCACATTTTAATGCAAATATGACTGTTTTTGTATAGATGGCAGCAATGCTATAAACTAGAAAACTTAATAAACGTTTGTTAAGATCACAATGATTTGTCTATTTCAAGAGTATGTAATTTAATTTCTGTCAAAATGCAACATATTTCCATCTACAGTGATCTAAATTTTGTTAGAGTTTGATCTGAAAGTTAACTGTTTTGGACAGTGTATTGAAATGTCTGAAAAATATACTGTAGTTGTATAGAACTTTGGTAGGGTTGAACATTGACTGAGAGAGGTATTCATGAATTTTGCTGATTGAATGCATTTTGTATCAAAGTACTGCAAACGTATACACAATTTAGCTCACATATTCTATTGATATGGTGCACATGTTTTTTGAAAAAGGGGATATGGTATTAAATCTGAAAACAATTGTAAAAACTGTTTTATTTGTATAAGCTTAAGTGTTATGGTCAGTATTATCCAGGGCTGTGGAGTTGGAGTCGGAATCGAGGAGTCGGAGACAATTTTGAGTACCTGGAGTTGGGGTCGGAATCGGCAAAAATGTATCGACTTTGACTCCTAATAAATTTAAATTGTAATGAAAAAAAAATACAGCAAGTTCAAATGTCCCATTTCACATGCAATGGTCCTAAATAAGTACTTCTCTGATGTAAGAATAAAGCCCAGTGCACAGTTGTGTTACTACTAGTGTGAAGTTCAGCTGAGCTATTATACAACCTGACATTCACATATTGTAATCTGGATTATGATACATTACAAAAAGTATTTTCATTATATTTCAGATATAATGTGTTTAACAAGTTCATTTGAGTGTAAACAAGTGTAATGATGTAGGTGTAGGTGTGTGCTATAGCCTGATGTGTGTTCAGGGGTTCTGTCTGCACGCTCCCACCCAGGGCTGAACTTTAGCATAATTTTGCACACCACCTTTTCTAGAAGATTTTGAAATTAAAAAGGAATAGATTCTATGTATTGTGACAGATAATGCTTCTAATATGTTAAGCACAATTGAGAAAATGAATAAAGTAGATGAAGAAAGTGACAAACATATATTAGAGGAAGACAGTTCTGCAAGTATAGGAGAAAGTGAAACCAAAGAGAATATTGAAATTTTGGATAACATTGCTGAAGAAGCATTTACGCTTACTACTATTCAACATACAGTATGCATTGTGCTCTTCATACTCTACAACTTGCAATAAGAGATGGATTGAAAGATCGTCATAAAGCTACTCTAACTAGCAAATTGAGGCAAGTAACTGTTGCAGCCGGGGCCCCTAAAACAGATGCCATTTTGAAAAGACTTGCAGGAAAAGGAGCCATTTTGGATCAAAGAACATGCTGGGGAAGCACTTATTTGATGGTAAAGCATTTGCTTGAACTAAAAGACTTTCTTGAAGAACTGGACAATGAAAATGTTTTATTAACTGAAAGCCAGTGGGCACAAGTAAAAGAACTGGAAAGTCTACTTTCTTACCCCTTTTAAGCGGTTGCAATATGTAGATTTAACACCCAGTAAATTTTTCTTGGAATGGAAGAATATATTGCCTGAACAAAAGTGGGGGGTTAATAGCTGATGGCATTGCATCTTCAATGAAGAAAAGCGAGAGTCTCTCACTGGATAATCAAATCTTGTTAGCTGCTATTTATGTTGATCCAATGAGCCGAATTTTGTTGAGCAGTGACCAGATTGCTAATGGAAAAAGGCTCTCTATGATGTAGCAGTTCGCATGAAGGGATTACTACTACCTGAAACACCACCACTGGATGAAGCTATAAGCACTGGTAACTCAGGATCATCCTCTTCAAATGAAGAATTAGACTTTGATTTCTACTTGGACAAAATGGAAGTCTTAAAAGCAATGCGACATCACCTATGCGTGAAAGATAAACGACCAGTAAATGTCCAAATAAAGAGATCCCAGCAGAAGTTTTTTAAAGAATTAAAAGAAGCTGAAAAGTATGATCACTCATCAAAACTGACTGTAGAAGAAGCCATCCTTGTTGATCCATAGATTATTAGTGATGTGGCTAGAACTGCAACAGCAATGCCACCCACGCAAGTCAGTGCTGAATGATTATTTTCAGCTCTAAAAATAATCAAGTCAGATTTAAGAGCTTCTATGAAAGAGGATCTGGCAGAAGCAATGCTGTTTCTTAGAACACTGCATTGAGCTAATTTTGGATTGCATTTAACAGCTATTCTACTCTACAACTGTATTCCAAGTTTAATATATAAACTGTTTTTGTTCATGTAGTTAAGCTTTGTTTTTGTTTTAAAACTACTGAAGAATATGGTTTATATTTTTTGAACTGGTAAAATTCCTGTTCCTGATTTTTATGTATGCTACTTACTTTATAGCCACTTGATAAAAACAAGAAATAAAACCTTATTTTTTCATTTTTTTGTTATTTTATTTAACTGGCCAATACGGTAGAGAGTCAGCTTCCTAGCCAGCAGTTCTGTGGTTAAATGATGTGTATGTTGCCTTCATTCAATCAACATAGAAAATACATTAGCATATTAAATACAGAGGAGTCTGAGTCAGAAGTACCAGAAACTAAGGAGTCAAGAGTCGGAGTTGAAGAATTTATCTACCGACTCCACAGTCCTGGTATTATCACCTAATTCTGACTGTTTTACCAGGTGTTTTCACAATAATTAATGTAAATTATTTCTTATGGCAACTAAGTTGCACATGTCGTTGGATGTACACTGTGCTGTTTGGCATGTCAGAGCACAGGGTCATTGATGAGCAAAGATTAGGATGGGTTTTTTGGTTTTTTTTTTTTACACGAGGTTGTGCATATTCCTTTCAATGCCCTTATTGGAAGAACAGTACTACAGTTGGCAGAATATTACTGTATAATTGAAAGTAACACTAAGCAGTTTCAAGTTACAAATCTTACCAAAAGTTAAAAATTTAGAGAAATTCTGCTTTGTTGGTCCCACATAGCTTCTCTAGAAGATATAGGTCACATATTATTGACTATTCATTAAAATTAGTAAGTTGGAATGTTACAGATCTGTGTCATGGACTCAAAAGATTAAAAGTTCTAACACATCTAAGTTCCAACAGACCAGACATAATACCCTAAACTGCATTGTTAGCAAATCCACTAATCTTGCTCATCCTGAAGAATCCTATTTGAATCTCTGTAACGCAATGTTAAAATTATATCTTACATTACCTACAACTAAAAAACAGTTGAACTTTCTTCACATGGAACTACACAGAGCTTCTTTAGAATTATGCCAACATTTCTGCTAAATTCTTAAATATTTAATCAATATAACATAAAAGTTTTTTTTTATTATTATTATCTGTCTGTTGTAGGAAAGGGTGGGGATTTAGATTGGTTTAAAATTAACAATCTTAACTTTTTATGTGCCAGATGGGATTGATTGTAATGACTGTTTCCTTTCTTTTTGTTTATAGCAATGTATGTTTGTGTTGTGACAAGGGATTTGAACAAGCCCAAAAGGGGTTCAGGCTCTTCCAAAACAACCTTAAACCAGGCCTAGATCCTCACTTTGAAGCGCAGTAGAGAATCAGCCTAGACCAGCTTATCCCAGGAAACTACCTGCAGGATTCAGTTAGACAAACTGGCTTAGCAGTTTAAAACATTAAAAAAATTATGAAAATTTATGAAAAATGCCCACAACAAAGGCAGGTTTTTGTAACCCCTTAGTGTGTTCATTAAAACTGCTTTTCTTGAGAATAATGATTTAGTTTTTCTTGTTACAGCACAAAATATCTCTGTTTACAGCCTGCTAAAGTGTGTCAGGTGTTCTGTAGTTCCTTGGTTATTTTACTGTGTAGTTTGTGAATGCTTCTTCCTTAATTTCTGTAAAAAAAATAACACCACGAAAAACTATACTTTACACTGTATTGGTTTATTATTCTGTGGTGACTAGCTCATTATCCTGTTTGCTTCGGCTTTGGTTAGTTTAGTTGATTTTCATGTTGAAGGCATATTGTTGTATACATTCTTAGAAATGACAGTCTATATTACTTGTTACAGGTAGGTTGGCATGGTGATGCAGTGGTTAGTGTGAGTGCCTCATAGCTTGAGGGGACTGGTTTCAAGTCCTGTCTTAATCGCTGTTTGTTTGGTGCCTACATGTTCTCCCTCTATCAATATTGGTTTTCCAATGGTTTCCTCGCCCATTCTAAAGGTGTGTATGGTAGGCCAGTTGACTCAGTGTAAATTAGTTGTGGTGTGAGTCAATGTGCCCTGAAATGGCGCCGTTCCTTCCTTGTGCCTAATGCTGCTAACTTGACCTCCAGGCTCTCTATGTCATTGAACTGGAATAAGGATGTTCAGATAATGGGTTTAAAGAAAATTACAGCTAGGTAAACACAGATTGAGATTACTACCGAATTATTAATTTTATACCTGTAATAACTGGATACTAGACTATGAGAGGAAAACAGAAAAGTCAGAAGGCATTCTAGTATTGTCCATAAAGCCAAAACAGGATTGACTAGATACAGCCACTGATATGTGATTATGCATTTGGCAGGACATCCTGCATGGTACAGCAAATTTGTGTAGGATTCAGAAGAAAACTGGTGACAGAAATAAAAAGATGTCTGTCATTAGTTTTCATTTGCTTGTTTTCACATTACACTGACACAGCTATTCTCAGCTTTCCCAGAAAAGAAAAGTGTCATTGTATATTTAAAAGCATGTTTCTCTACCACTTCAGGCTTTGTTTTTCACAAACAAACAAAAAATAATGCTTTATTAAGAAACAGAAAGGGTGTTTTTTTTTAGATATGGAGAATTCAGCTTAACTGTGTCTTTAAAACAGTAAGGCATTCTATTTAAAGTATTAGCACAATATACAACCTTTGATAATGCATACAAAATCAATCAATCGAGATAATCTGTACACTACAGTAGTCATTGTCTTAAATAATACACTTCAAATTGAGTATGCCTTTTGATTCCTCCAAAAATATCTTGAGGAATAACATTACATGAGAAAACAGTTTATTTATAATTATTTTAGTGAAATACTATAACAAATTTCAAGTTTCACTGAGCTCCCGAAGTGATTCAATGCTGCAGTAAGCAGATGAGTTCTAATCTAAGCCTGACCACTGTCTGTGTTGAGGTTTCATGTTCATGTATGATTTTCCTACTGGTACCCTTTTGTTTGTCTGACCTCAAAGCATAGGTGACTCCTTACTGGCCTGATATGAATGAGTGTACCCTGCATAGGACTTCAGAACTGGACTAGGTTGGGGTCATGTTTTGCTTTCAGTGATAGGATAGACTCTTATCTCCCTGCAACCCTGAATTGAATAACTGGTTGTATAAAATGAATACATAGCCCCAGTCACAAGCAAGCACTTAGACATTAGATGCTGCTGTTGAGGAGTAAATGATCGACTAATTGAAGCTTTATTGCTATACTACACAGTTGCTAAAAATTTGTCTTCATTTTATTAAGTATAAAGTGTTTGGGTAGTTGAAGTGTGTTTTACACCAAGGGTTAAATGATGTGCTCAAGTGTGTTTTGTGAAGCATACTTTGTGAAGACTTTTAATGTAGTTGAAATGGTATTGAAATAAGGCTGACAACAGTTGTAAAAAACTGAAGACGATTCTCATATTTGTTCTGCTTTATGCTATTGGTGTGGGTCTCTCATAATATCTACTATCTATATATAAAATCCTAAACCTAAAAGTGCAACAGTGACGTTTTTGTGTCATGTTTTTTGTCACGCTTTCAATTGGGCTTTTTTTAAAACCTACATATATATGTTTGGTATCATTCTTTTCAGAATTTATCAAACTTTAATGTGACGTTGTTAGATTTTCAGATTCTTATTTCGTTTTTAAATTATAAACTAAAAAAATATCAAGAACTCACATCCCGCGAGACAGGACTTTGTGCCAAAAGATTTAACCACACCCGGGGACAGAAATAAAACACAAAGAGTAGGACAGGTGCTGTACAGGCTTTTAAATGTTTGAAGCGCCATGCGAGATGCAGATCACATGGCATGGCAGCAGCAGCAGCAAGACAGCAGCTGCTCGAGCAAAGAGGAGATAAAAAAAAACTGTATTTGTTTCCCATTGTATCACCATTTAAGAGGGGGTTTTCAGATTAGCAACCGCATCTCCTTGGGGTGCGTTTAGCCCCCCTCTTCACAACGCGAGTGGCAGAGACGCAAAGTGGCTGGCGAGCGAAGCGAACAGGGGGGAACCCCCTAGTATATGTATAAAAGTCAATGTATGTGTGTGTGTGTGTGTGTATGCATGTATGGTCCAGCATCACTTCCGAATGGCTGGAGCGATTTTCATAAAACTTGGTACACATGTTTCTCATTGGCCTTGGTTGACTAAAAATACTGTAGGGTGAAATCAACCCTAACCCACCCCCTTCTGGGTAAGGTGGGGGGTGATCTTGCAGTTTTGTATGCATGTTATCATCCAGTTGTCACTCGAAACGACCAACAGAGGGCGAACTGGAGGTGACTGCCAGCATTCTTTATGTTTGAGCACCATCGCTCCCCTGTTGCTTTTGAAATTAAATAGAGTTGGCCGGTTATGACCATCAACTGGATAATAACATACACACAAGACTGTAAGACAAGCACATTAGTGAGTCTTCATTGTTTGTTAATTTATTTGTATTTTTAAAGTTGTGCTTTTTTTAATTAGATTTTTCTCAAACATTTAAAAAAAAAAAAACTTTTTTCCTCCCAGGCAACGCTTGGCATTTCAGCTGGTTCAAGTCAAGTTGGGGAATATGCACTGGTACAGTGCGTTGCCGTACCCACTTCACGATGAAACAACTCAGGATCCCAGTTTGCAACTCCCCAGGCAGACACGTGGTCCAGTCTCACCCTCCAGAAATGACCCTCTATCTGCCGCAGCCAGGTGTTACGTGGGCGACTCCTTGGCCTGGTCCAGTCACTCAGGTCCCCAACAATGAGGATCTTACGAGCCAGAATCACCCTTGGGGAAACACGCCACATGGCTGTAGTGCCGTAATTGACGCTCCCTCACAATGCAGGTAATGTGCGTCATTTGGGACTCCATGAGCAAACGCTCATTCGACACAAAGTCAAACCAATGGTACCCAAGGATTTTCTGGAAAGACACAGTACCAAAGGAGTCCAGTCTTCGTCACTGGATAGCGTCCATGTCTCGCAACCATATAGCAAGACAGGAAGTACCCAGACTCTAAAGACTTGCATAGATATCGGGAGAGCCACACACCCCTTTCCAGCGACCTCATGACCCCCATGCTCTCTCAATCCATCAACTGACTTCATAGGAAGAGTCACCAGAGACATGAGTGTCACTGCCAAGATAAGTAAACCTCTCAACAAAGTCGACACTCTCTTCGCAAACAGATGCACTGCTCATGGCTGTGCCCAAAAGGTCATTAAGGCCTGGATCTTGGTTTTTATCCAGGGCTTTCACAACCCCAGACACTCAGACTCCTCTCTCAGTCTCTCGAGCTCCCCGATCAGAGCCTCCATTGACTCCGCGAAGATCACAGCATTGTCAGCAAAGTCAAGATCCGTGAATCTTTCTTCACCAACAGATGCCCCACTGCTGCTGGTCCCCACGGCCTTGCCCAACACCCAGTCCATACAAGCATTGAACAGAGTAGGAGCAAGAACACACCCCTGACAAACCCCAGAATCAACTGGGAAAAACACAGATTTTCTGCCTCTGCACAGCACTCACAGTACCAGTGTACAGGCCGTCCATGATATCCAGCAACCTTGAGGGGATCCGCGAGCCCTCAAGATGTCCCACAGGGCAGCTCGATCAACTGAGTCAAACACTTTGCGAAAATCAACAAAGGCTGCAACCTTCAGTGCCAGGATGCGGTCGATGGTAGACTTCTTAGACGTAAAATCAGACTCTTCCGGTCGCTGGTAGGCGAGCAAGTGATCACGGATTATATTGAGGACGACCCTAGTAAGGACCTTACCTGGCACCGAGAGCAGTGTTATCCCCCTGTAGTTGCTACAATCCAGTCGATCACCCTTCCCTTTCCAGATAGGGATGACAAGTCCCGCTTTCCAGTCAGTTGGGATGATGCCAGTCTCCCAAATGGAAGCAAAGACTGCTTGCAATGCCAGGAGGACAGCCTTACCACCAGCCTGGAGAAGTTCACCCCGGATACCACAGATCCTTGCAGCCTTTCCCCCCCTCAGCTGGGTCACCACCTGTGCAATCTCAGTGAGATTGGGTGGTTCACAGCTAATTGGAGGATCAGCCTCAAGAACTGTGAACCCAGAGATAGCCAACGTCCTAGCTGGAGGATCAGCTTTGAACAACTGCTCAAAGAAGCCAGCCCAGTGGGTCACAACTGAAAGTGTCATCCGTAAGGACCATTCCATCAGCTGCCCTGACTGAGACTCTCCAAGGAACAGATTTAGATGTGCGTAATGCTTCAATCCCTCTGTAAGCAGGACCTGGGTCGCCAGACCACAGATGGTGTGTCACTTGCTCACAGATTCCTCTGATAAACACCTCTTTATCTGCCCTCAGAGCCCTCGCAGCTGTCCTTCTTAGTTCCTGTTAAAGACCAGAGTTTCCATTGAGCCGTGCGCTGCGACTCGTCTTCATGATATCCAGGGTGCCCTGTGAGATGAAACACCTCTTTCTAGGAACACCGGGAACACCAACACAATCCTCAGCAACCTTCAGGGTCTTGTCACAGAAGGTCTCCCACATCACATTAGGATCGGCAGTTGTACCCAAATCTGCAAGTTCCTCACACAAACTGCATGCAAACTCATTAGAAACAGCCTGGTCTTGGAGTCTGGCCAGTCCAGGCTCATTTTCCTAGTAGGTGGTAACCTACTGGACCTAAGCTGGATCCTAAGAGTGGCAACAACAAGTCTGTGGTCAGAATTCACAAACTGGGCACTTCTATAGACCCTGCAGTTTTGCAAGAGCCACCAGCATCTGCCCACGAGGATGTGATCGATCTCCTTCACCGCACCGCCAGTATTGGAGTACCAAGTCCAACGATGCGGTTCTGGGCTGGAACCAGGATCCAGCGATTCGCAGCCCCTGACCTTTTGCAAAGTCCCAGGGAGTGCTGTAATCTGAGTCTCATAATACGCTCGTTGAAAGGAGTGATATCAGACACCATCAGAAGAAGCCAATCCGCTACAATAACAGCTACTCCCCAAGTATGACAGCCATCAGACCGACCATATCAATAAAAGGTGTATCCACCTACAGAGATCTGGCCAGTCCCTGGTCTGCGCACCTCAGCGAGTGCTGCCACTGAAATACAGAATTTACACAGCTCCTCCGACAGCAGAGGAAGATGATCACCTTGCCGGAGAGACAAGACGTTCCATGCGCCCACCCATATGGGCCGCCTCAAATTGGGACCCGAGTGCTGCCATGCAGTGGGCGACACCTCAGCACCTCACCAGTTCTGATCCCCAACAAACCTGACCCCACTGGCTCTCCAACGGTTTCGACTCTTCCAGGGATGGGGCTCTCGAGGGCTTTCCCCCATCCCCTTCATGATGCAAGCAGCCTTCCTATGGGCGGCTGCAGCAGAGCTACTCCTGCGGAGAACAAAAAGGAGTCCTTTCTGGCACCTCGGAGCTGGGTGAAGTTTTTTTAAAGTGGCTTGAGTGCCAATCCTGACACCAACCCCCATAATTTCCCTGCAAGTTGGAGGACCACTTGCAGGGCCGGATGCAGTTTAACGTCATACCCAGGACCAGCTAGTTGTTTTAAAAATATCTAAAATACTGAGCACGGTGCATGTTAGCTCTTCCAGAGACACAGGGGAGCCAGCTACTCCATATAAAATACTTACTTCAAGCTAAAAATACTATAATAATGAGATAGCACTCGTATAAGATTTTTTTTGAAATATTTGCTTCTATTTCAGATATGTGAGAGACATTGTCAAAGAGTGCTCACAAGCATAAAAAATTCCACTTTATGTTAAAATAACTAACTACAAATGATCAAAGATTCATTCCCTGATATGTTAACTTTCAAATAAATATAGTATAGCGTCTTTTCCAGGTTCCCAAAATCAAGCAGCTACTGCTGAGCTGGCAAGGCAGGATCTGGCATGAGTCAAACACATAACAAAGGAAAATTCTAAGTTCATTAAAGTTTGTTTTAAAAAGGTTTAGTGAAAATCAAAGCAAAATAGTTCTCACAAAAATAGAGAAAAAGGTTACTACATACACTACAGAATAAAAAGGAAAAAATGTTTCTTCTACAAACTTAGTTTTTTCTTGTTAAACTTCAGTTACTTTCTATACTTATAGGCTGTGTTATTTCTTTATGGCAAATTTACATATGCTTTATTTAATACATTCAGTGCATTCTATATATGTGGCACATTAAATGTGGTCAATACAATATGTTACGGGATTTCGTTTGAAAACAGTTTGCCTTCCATGCAAACTGCATGGCAAATCATGAACTGGAACTAAAATGTAGTCAGAGGGACAAGAAATAATTATAATATTCCATTTCAATATTAGAATCTCCCATAGACTATGCATTAATATATAAGCAAACATTTTAAAACAACTAAGATATTACTTCTATCAATTTAACATTACCTTGCTAATTAACAAATGGGTCTTATATATAGTTTACTTTTTTGCTTAAGACAAGCAATGGCAATTGCAAGTGTAAAATGTAAGGTTAACTCAGCCCTTGTGTGATATGATGAGTAAAATGACTAGTTGATTCTCAAAACACAATCCATTTCACAGTTGTGATGTACTGAAAGCAGAGTTGCTAAAAGACCCAACAACATTGATGTGACATTGTTCACAAATTTGTGGGTTGATGGATGTTTCAATGTGACTTGGTATCACTATATGTACATTTTGATGTTTAGTTACTTTAAAAAATGAAAACATTAAAGTGACATCAAAATGACAATTAAACAAGTGACAGAGTATGTTGAGTTTATGTTCCCAATCACCTATAGAAGCTGCTATTGGAGACATGCCTTACAGTGCCTGGTTAATAATTCCCATCAGGAGAGTGTACTTAATAAATGAAATTATTCATTTTTCCATCTGCTTTATACATGTTTAACTTATCTGTTCATCTCTCAACATTGACTGATACTTTTAACTTATTTTACATGGCTGTTCGAGAGTTTTTTGTATACTGTTTAGACTCCAGTGGAGGTGGTTTTTGTTAGATATTATTCATGTCTAAAGTGTTATTTTTGCTATGTTTAATTGTAACTTTGTACTCTTAGTGTTTTTTTTTTCTAATTTCAGCTACCATTTCTTAAATTCTACAGACAAAAAAAGGCAAGATTAAGTTTTCATTACGAAGTTTTGTCTTTTCATGAAAAATGTAATGCCAAATACCCCTTTTTTGTTACAATTTTATGCTATTCTATGTACATGTCAGGTGTATTATTGTGAATATCCCTACAGTTCATTTACAGCAACACAGAAAGTAGTAGAAATGAAAGTTAATTGGTTTTTATTTTAGTTTTTCAAGGTGGGTGTCACACTGTAAAAACATTTGAGAAAAATTGCTTTAGCCAGATAGCAAACTCTTCCACATCATACAATCTCAAATGTTGATAATTAAGAAAAAACTCATTAGGGAATAAAACAGACATGACTAATTATATTATTTCATGGTATATTTTTGTGCCTGAAAGGAAGCTTAAGACATTGATATGTCTAAGCAATACATTTCTACGGCCTGTGTTTCTAAAGTCCACAGTCAAAATTGATAGCACCATAATATTTGTTTAAAAATTAAAATGTTAAATACTATGAAATGGCCTGTAGTCTGTGCTGAAAAAAAATGTACCTTAGCTAGTCAGTTAGTTAACTGTATTACGGGAAAGTAATCACAATACTGTAAATGGCTTTAATGTTTACTCAAACACTCAAATTACTATGATTAGAGAAGGTTTTTTACCTTTTGGTATTAATTGATTTCTTCAAATTATAAATTGTGAATTACTGTTGATCTACTTAATGATGAATGTGCAGCTAGAATGAGAACTACAAAGAGCTAGAATTACAAGACACATAATTACTTCAAAATTTATTACAGTATATACAGTACAAGTTTGTGTGTTTGTGAGAAAATGTAACTATCTGCTTAAACTATGGACTGTTGTGACAAGATAATGACTAGGTTGTATAATGATTTAGTAAAACTAAAGTTTAAACCTTCTGAAAAAGACAGAATATTGCTGTAGTCTGTATTCTTCCCCCAATTAAAAACACTTTTTAAGCTTAAAAGATAAACAGTTATCATCTACCCACTCTTTTAACTCATTGACACAATTAATAAAGGACTCTATAGGAGAAGTGTCATTTGGTGGCCGAGTATATCTGCATATGAGTGAAAAAGAATACTATTTCATTTACCAATATCTCCCAGTAGCAGGTCAATAGTTTCAAAAGTCGTGCTTAAATCTAAAAACATAAATAAAGAATTTACTTCATCAACAGATAGTAAACGTGACAGTAAATAATGATGTATTGATTATGTTAAGAATGTGTACTGCCACAGCATTGATTGAACTTTTTCAAGGATTTTGATTGAATTCTGTCCAAGAAACAGATAGTAGGATAGTTGGTCTCATCCATTGCGAGAGATGGACGTCTGAGAAATTGTTATTGTTATTTAGATTTTTTTTATTATCTACCCGAGATATCCTGTATTTAGTGAATCAGAGAGGATTTAATTACAAGTATATTAGGGATAGGGCTGTTGCTATCTTATATATAAATGTCTACACGTGGAAGTGTGTGTGTGTCTGTCTGTCTGTCTGTCTTGCCCGGAAGTGTGAGGCTACAGCATGAAGCTCAAAGAGCCAGCAAGACGGCCCCAAGTTAACGAGTCAGAAGGAGAAAGAAATACAAGGCTACAGCATGAAGCTGAAAGAAAGTGACTTCGTCGCCAAAGTGAAAAAGTCGAGGAAAGACGAATGATAGAGAAATTCGCTTATCCGCTGTTAAACAAGCGGGGCAAGCACGTCCACAAAACGAAACTGCTGACTCTGCATTTAAGTTTTTCATCTGACGATTTCAATAGTTTTTGGATCCCGGGCTTTTTACAGCACGGGCTTACACAGCTAATTTTTAATATATATAAATGAGTTAGATAGAAATATAAGTAACAAACTGATTACGTTTGCAGATGATACCAAGCTAGGTAGATAATCTAGAATCTGTTGAATGATTACAGAGGGAATTGGACAGCATACAGGCTTGGGCAGATTTGTGGCAGATGATTTTTAATGTAAGGAAATGTATTATTACATTTAGGAAGTAAAAATGTTTAGTTTGAATACACAATGGGAGGTCTGAAAATCAAAAGTACACTTTATAAGAAGGATTTAATTAACATTATAATGCACTGGGGGACCTCATCTGGAGTACTGTGTACAATTTTGGTTTTAGGGCTACACAAAGACATGGCACTCATGAAAAAAGTCCAGAAAAGAGTGACTATGCTGATTCCTGTGCTACCGGGGATGAATTATGAAGAAAGATTAAAAGGGCTGAGCCTTTCCAGTTGAAGCATAAGAAGATTAAGAGGAGACATGATTGAAGTGTTTAAAATTACAAAGGAAATTAGTTCAGTGGATTGAGACTGTTATTGTAAAATGAGCTCATCAAGAACACTGGGACACAATTGGAAACTTGTTAGGGGTAAATTTTGTACAAACATTAGGAAGTTTGTCTTTACACAGAACCATAGACACATGAAATAAGCTACCAAGTAGTGTGGTAGACAATAAAACTTTAGGGACTTGATGTTATTTTAGAAGAATTAAGTGAATATGACTGGTGAACTTTGTTGGGCTAAATGGCTTGTTCCCATCTAGACTGTCCTAATCTTCTAATGTTCTTTCCAGGGAGGCTTTGTGACCTTCAGCTACTCTTTTGCATCATGAATCAGGCCAGACTTGTAAGTTAATGATTGGTCCATTACCATTCACAGCACAGCTATCTCATTTAGCATTATTAACATATTTCCTACCAACTGACCACTAGCCCCACAAAAAATTCTGTTTTCTACTGGGTCATTGTAATGCACACATACATATACACAGATTTCAAACGTAATCAGTTGAAATGCAATGAGTTACCTAAAATGGTGAAAAGGTAAGCAGTAATTTGCCAGAGGTTTAAATGTAAGGTTTAGGTCAGCAAAAACCGTTAACAAAGGAAATTACAGAATATTACAAATGGGCCTTCTTCAGGGAACAACTAACAGGTTACAGCCTACTTATTGTCTACAGCAAGTAAAGTAAATTAAGCCTTGAAAGTCAAAGCAAACAATTTGCATAGGTGTTCCAACATGTGCTGATTACTTAAAAACCCTTTGTCTATCTTAAAGCAAAGTTGGAACAGACTGTGTTACTCTACCCGCTGAAGTCCTGCAATGTTGGATGATGTTACATTGTAGAAAATTGTAAATTCCTGTGATAATGGCAAGAAAATAGCAATTAACAAATTATATGAGACAGGGCATTATTACCCTTAGAAGTGTAGGCCTTTCATTTAGAGAAATTGCAAAAAATCAAAGTATCAGTGAGTATTGTGTCTGACACAATCCGAAGGCAATCAGAATCTGGAAGAAACTCTGATAGGAAGAGATCTGGCAGACCCAAAGTCAAAACACAATCAGAAGACAAGTTTGTGAAGGTCACCAGCTTGCATGATTGATGCCTTAACAGCACAACAGCTTATAGCACATCTTAACAGTGGTGGAAAAGCATATCTTAGTTTCTACTGTGAAGAGGAGATTTTGTGCTGCAGGTTTGACAGGGTTAGTGGCAGTAAGAAAGTCATTCCTTAAAGGACAAAATAAAAAAGTGAGGCATGCCTGGTCCGTGAAATATTGGCTGTGGACTACTGCAGACTGGAAAAAAGTCTTATGGACCGATAAATCACATTTTGAAATTTATGGTTTGGCATAGTGTTTGTATGCCATTGAGTAGGTGAAAGGATGGTACCTCTGTGTTTGACACCAACTTACAAACAAGGAGGAAGAAGTGTGATGGTCTGGGTTTCTATTGCTGGTCAGTACCCACTTAATTATATAGGTTGCTTCATTTTTAGGCATAACACATCCCGTTACTTAGACTTCCTGACAAAGTATTTGGCTATCACATTGCCACTGCATAAGCTTCTAAAAAGGGTGCAACATGGGCTTGTACGTCTGCATGTGCTGATAAATTCCATCTCCTAAAGCAACAACTCACAACTGCACCAGTTCCCTTTCATTTTTAACCCAGATAGTACTATCATGGTTACCTTTGATGCCTCTGCATTGGTCTTGTGATCTGTTTTTTCACAAATGGAATCTGGGGTGCAAGTTGCATGTGCCTTCAGAGCATTGAGTGTGCCTGAACAAAAATACTCTGCAGGGGAACCTGAAACTTCGGCATGTATCTCTGTTTATGAGTGATTGCATATGCAATTGTATCGCAGACCATTCATTTTGAGGACAGAGTATCAGTCCCACACTTCTTTCAAAGTCAAAGTCAAAGTGAACTTTATTGTCATCTCAACCATATACAAGTATACAGATAGACGAAATTGCGAAGCTCAGGGTCCACAGTGTAACAATATCTGTCAATATCTAAAAAAAGACAGTAACTTCAAAGGCTGTAATCAATGTATTGGACACTGGTAGCTCATTTCAGACTTCTACGTGTAATTACAACTGACAATGAGCCCCAGATCATCTCAGCAAAATTCACGTCATTCCTAAACAATCAAAGTATCAAACATTGCAAGACAGCTTATTGAAACCCATAGAAAAATAGCGGGAGTAGAGAGATGTAATCAGTCACTTAAAAATGGAATATGAGCTCATTTTGCTCACGGTTGTAATTTTTATACTGCCCTCAACTCCACTACCAGGGTAATTCAACACATAATTAATCTGGGGTTTGTTAGCTAAATTAACAATTGGTTGGAATTTGCCACTTAATGTAAATCGTCTTTGCCCAACATGCCAGTGCCTGATCACACAGTGCAAAAGCCCAAGTTTCCTAGTACAGTACTCATTTTACATCAACATCCCCACCTGCGGATCGGTTTGCAACCATCAGTTGTTTAGGAGCACAGACCCAAATGGGTCCATCAACACCCCGGGTATTTATACGATTTTTTCATATCCTTTTATACTTGATTATTTGGAAGGAAGAGTTGTTAGATAACATAGTCATTTTTGTAATAATGGTGTGTGGCACAGTGTTTAAGGTGTTGGACTTCAACCCTAAAGTTGTGAGTTCCAATCCTGCTACTGACACAGTGTGACCCTGAGCAAGATGCTTGACCTGCCTGTGCACCAATTGGAAAACCAAAAGAAATGTAAACAATTGTATCATAAATGTTATAAGTCACCTTGGATAAAGGCATCAGCCAAATAAGTTAATATAAATCATTTACAACAGATTTAAAGATATGGCAAGCAGTGTGGCACAGTGGTTAAGACTTTGGACTTCAAACCCTGAGATTATGGTTTCAAATCCCGCTACTAACACTGTATGACCCTAAGCAAATCACTTCACCTGCCTGTGCTCAATTTGGCAAAAGAAATGTAATCAATTATTATATCTCAAATGCTGTAAGTTGCTTTGGATAAAGGTGTCAGCCAAATAAATAAATATAAATGCATGCATGGGAAGTGATTGTGTGTTAAGAGTGCACACATTTTTTTGGTTGTTATTGTATTTTCAGGCTTGAATAAAGTGTGTTTTGGCAAGCGAGAATCTGTGTACTTTTTAAATATATCACTTAACTGTCTTATAGTACTCAAAACATAATATCAATGTACAACAAATAACTGGAAAATAGTTCATGTAGAGAAAATAGCAAATTTATACCCTGATCTACTGTATTGCCTTTGGTAATGTACACATCCTTACCTTGTGTGTAAAGTCCAGTCATGAAAAGAAGACCTAAATTAAGAATCGTGGAGTGGATCCCAGGAAGATTATCAGCACAGTACTATAAAAACATAAAAACACTTTGTTCATTGTTGTCAGGGGCTGATGTGTTTGCTACAAGTGCTGGTTCCCCCTTTGCTTTTGTATTTTTTTTCCATTCTTATTTTATTATTTGATTTCTTGTGAAACATGCCAGTAAAAACTACAGATCATTGATTTTTCTTTGTAATATACACAGTTGAGAACTTTGTACACTTTGGATATACTTAAATTCTTGAAAATGTTATCTGGTCATAAGCAGGTTGCTGTTGTAAAGCATGCTTAAAGGTACTAGTGTATAAAAAAAAATCTACACGGGTGAATTCACATTTACCTTGGGAGCTTATTTCTAAGTAGCAAAAGCAAAAAGAGAAAATGCTTGCCCTGTTCTTTTCTTGCAAATTCTAAGCGCATGGATTTTTAAGCATCATGAAAAGATCTACTGTGAAAATGCAGGTAAACTTTTCCTGTTTCCATATACTATTTCCATTTGTGAATTGTCATTTTTATTAATGCACATTTTGTGCACTATTTGTAACTAATGTCAATGTGTATATGTTAACAATCAAAAACATTCCAGAAAATAGGTCAAGATAAGTAACAGGAAAAATTACAGAAATGAACGATTGTATTTTGTAACAGTGAATATTTCAGAACAGTATGCAGTGTTTTAACCATAGTATCTGACATTATATTGGCTTAATTTGTGTTTGATGGTTGGCTTAAGCACTTTGACATTGACACTGAAAAGAAATGTCTTTAAATTCCTTAATGTATTTCTTTTGGAATCATTCTAGCCTTCTACAGCAAGTGCATAGCTTGAATGTGGTGAAACAACCTGCTCATAGTAGTTGTCTAAGTATTTTTAAGTTCTGTTTAAATTGATTTGTGATTGCTCTCAAACAAATGAGCTTCAAAGTACTTCTGCTAAAGCCCCCCTTGAAGCTCTACTGATCTGGCTATAATGTATTTCCACTCAGGTCTATAGTTGGAAGCATAAAGGATCAAGTTTTTCACCTTTAGGCAAAGCTAGGTCATTCACGCTATTTAGATGCAAATCAGTTTAGGGAAGGATAAAGCCAGGGATTCACTTTATTATGCACATATGCATATAATGTGTTGTTGAAATCTCATACAATTTTTGGATTTGGTAACAAAAATACAAAGGAAAGAGGATAAGGCTTGTGGATTGTTTGAGCAGGTATGCTCAGTGGCATAATGGGGCTAAGTCTTAGTTTAAATCTAACATGTCCCTGAACATTTTTCTTCAGCATCTGCTTTTAATAATTTAACTATTGGAAAAAAGGCAGCTTTCAATTTTGTTGTTGTATGATTTCGGGACACTTGGGTAACTAAGATTGATACGAAGAATTTACTAGGAAGTACCTGTTTGGGAGATGTTTCACTTTTTCCTCTGGAAATGCTTCTCTTACCACTCCTCAGAGGCAAGAGAACATAGATTTTGTATAGTCCATGTTGTACCTCACTGTAATGTAAACAACTGCAAGGAATTTTAACAAAAAAGTACATTATTTATCATCGCAGTAACCACAGGATACATTGGAGGACATCACTGGTAAAGGAAGCTATTAAATTGATGAAGGTCTTCCACGCAATGTTAACAGAAGCATATCTAGATTTGAGCAAACAGCATGTGTTCTGGTAAAGTATTTGACAGTTTACCAACAGGAGATTGCCTAGACTGCAGTCAGCAAGGGTGGGCAAATGTTTCTCTCAACAGAGGTTGTTGTTGTTGAACATTAGATAGAACACAGTGAGGAATTCCAAAACCTTTTGCATATGCCCTTTTCAGAGGAGGCAGTGTTTTAGCTGGAGTTGGGTCTATTTCTGTGGATAATGTTGCTAAATAGACTAAGTGGCTCCTTGGTGTCTAAGCCACAGTGGTTATTGAAATCTGATTGGACAAGCTAAAAGCACTTGATACTTTGAGGGTGTATTGGCAAATGTGACTCGTCAGTGTTGCATATTAGGGGGACAATGCCGCAGAACTAGACAGAACTAGATTTTAAAAATGGTTGGATGTTTTAAAGTTACTGAGAGATCAGACTCAGTCACTCTCTGAAAGCTTATTCTGGGTTACTATAACAGAGGCTCTGCCAGGCACTTTAACCTCAGAAATAGGCACATCTTTGCTATTTGTTTATGGATTGTTGTACTCTTAGCTTAGTTTATCAGACTGGTTTGTATTGGAATGATTCATACCCGTGTCTGGTGTAGCTGGGATGAGAATTGGTGCCTCTAAATCTGAGGTCAGTTTTCTCCTGCTTCTCTAGATGGAGGTAGTTTAGGTATCTTGTGCATTTAGCTAAGATGCCCTCTGGTCGCTTGCTATGGGAAGTGTACAAGGCATGGCCCATTGGCAGATGATTAAGCAGACCCAGGATATACTAGTGGGATTATACCCCTCAGATGGCCTGGCAGCATCAGGGACTTCCACATGAGGTGTGGAAGAAGTTGTTTAGGAAAGGATACCCTGATCATCCCAACTCAGTGTATTGCTTCTGTGATTTTCATCAAAATAAATAAAATAAGTAAAAAAAAGTGCAATAAATTAGAGTTGCAGAAGAATGGTCTAATGTATAAAGTGCAACACAGAACTGTACAGATGTGGAGATTCCACAGTTGAGAAATAATTTTAAAAAGTACACATGTCACATACAGCAGAGTTACACATAAAGCAGCAGTTTAGGACATCGCCTGAAGCCACTACAGGAAAGAAAGAACACAGCACTGAGATTAAGAAGTTGCTGGCAGAGAGAATATGTGCACAGAGAAAGAAAGCAGGTGAAAGTTCACTGCGTAATCATGTGTCATCTTAATCATCTTTTGCTTGGGGGATCACATGATGCTAGGTGGAGCATGGCCATGTTCTAGAAAAGCTCAACCCTTTTTGTTGCTTATAAATATGGATCATTCAGGAAGAAAGAATCAACCTGATTCTACACACCCAAGTCTGGTGAATAAAGCCCAGGGAATTTCACTGGAGGCTGGCTTGGCATGGCTTGACAATATGCCATTTATCAACCAAGAATGCCTTACTTTATGTACTGTTCCCTACTATTGAGTGGAGCTCACACCCTCAGCCTTAATAAACCTTGCAGTTCAGAACCCCAGGTGCTCTTAATATATACAGTACCTTATTACCTCAATCACTGTAAATATGAAGACAAAGTACAGAAAGTTAAAAGCAGCGTGGTATTTATTGCATGAATAATAATACCAGATATAACAAGGAATAATAGAAAATAAGATTAATAGTAAAGTCTGGATATAGTCTTTAGTAAAAGCTTACAAAAAAGTAAATATGTCAAAACTCTCACAAACTGATGCAGCCCATATGGACGCCCTGGTCTTAGATGAAGAAATCAAAACTGTCTCAAACTCATTTGCAAAAAACAAAGCTCCAGGTCCTGACAGTATACAGCTAGAAGTATATTCTGCATTTTATCCACAAGTATCAAGCTTGCTGTTTCAAATGACAAATGTGTCTCTCTCTCTTCTCATCTAACTTACACTCTAACACCAATTCCTCCATTATATCACTCCACCTTAAACAGGGCAAAGATCCTACACTGTGCTTTAGATATCACCTGTTGTAACATATGAACCTAGTCACTAAGCTATTAGCCAAAGTTCTGGCTATCCATCTCAAATCCATGATTCCAAAACCGATTCACTCCAACCAGACCAATTTTGTGGTGTCATGTTATGCAAATTATATTGTGCGCCGGCCTTTCCTCATTCTAAGTGCAACTCCTTCGCTCTCAGCCCTGGCAGCACTCTTCTCAGTTAACGTAGAAAAGGCCTTTGACAGGATGGACTGGAAGCTTTTGTGGAGACTCATGAGTAGGGAATCCATTCCCGGATGGGTTTATTCATTCCCGGGAATTCGGGAATCCCGCATTTCATTCCCGGGAATCTCGGGCTCCCGGGCATCTCAAATGTGAACGGTTTTAGAACGACCAACACTTATTTTTAATAAAACTACTGCAATATGTTGACACAAATAAAAGACTAACCTTATCTACAAGCAGTTCATGCTGTCATAGAAGTACATGCATCTTTAGTTGTGGTAATAAGAGCATAGAAAGCACAACGTCCTCACAGGTGGCGCAGTGATAGTGCTGCGGCTTTGCAGTAAGGAGACTGTGCCAGATTGTAGGTTCGCTTCCTGGTTCCTTCCTGTGTGGATAGCGCTTTGAGTACTGAGAAAAGCGCTATATAAATGTAATGAATTATTATTATTATTAACATGTCCAGCATGCGGTCGTCCATGCGAGACCACGCCATCATGCAGAAGTACGCCAGCTGCTGAAAAAGCACGCTCTGCCTCCACTGAAGTAGGCGGCACAATCATCAGATACTGATACACTTGTTCTAAACAACGCCTGCGCTTGCCGTTGTGCTGAAACACCGCCATTTCAGCTTTTACTGATGCATTCAGTTTCTTCTCATCATTCTGTGATGGCAAGTTTCTTGGCACAGATAATGCAGATGCAACAGACTGACGCATTGCAATTTCAAGTTGCTGTTGAAAGCTGCTGTCTGATGAAATGCAAGCTACAACAATGGCGGCACCTTAATTATTTTCAACTATAACTCTGTTATTTCTTGATCGATTTTTATATTTTTACATGCTATATATGCGAGCTTGGCTGTTCCCGTTTTCCCGGGAATTACAGCAGTTTCATTCCCGGGAATGCAGGAATGAAAAATGTTCGGGAATCCGAATGTATTCCCTACTCATGAGTGAAGTGGGGTTTAATACTTTACTTATGAACATGATTAAATTATTGTATGTTTGTCCTACAGCATCTGTTTTAACAAACTCAGATTTGTCATGCTCCTTTTCTGTGTGTAGGAGTGCTAAGAAGGGCTGTCCGTTATCTCCTCTGCTTTTTATTGTCTTGCTTGAACCTCTAGCTGTTGCCCTGCATGCATTAGACGGCTTTCACACCTATTCTGGCTCATAACACAATCCACAAGATATCTCTATATGCTGATGACATTCTGTTTCTAAAAAAAAGCCCCTTCTGACATTCCTCACATATTAACATTATTTTATACAAATGAATCCTTATCAGTCTATAAAATCAACTGGAGTAACTCTGTGCTGCTCACTATAAACCATGCCTGTCAATCTCTCTCTTTTCCTTCCTTCATTCCAATTGTTAACTCTTTCAAATACTTAGGAACCATCATTACTTCATTTTTGATATTGTATAGACAAACTTTAACACTGTTGTTTAATGAAGTAAAAGAATAAATGCACACCTGGAATAACCGCTCTCTCTCTTTTCAGACTCATTTGGCAATCATTAAAATGAATATTGGCCCTCATTTAAACTTTGTTTAGCGCATTGCTTCCCCTTAACCCACCTTCCTCCTTTTGGATCCAGGTCAGATCAGCTATTTGTTCCTTTTGATGGAGTGGTAAAACACCTGCTATCAAACACTCCATTTTGATTCCAGCCAGGATAAGCGGTGGTATCTCTGAACTGAACCATTTGGCATATGTCCTTTGCCTGAACGAGCTTATTATTACCCTAGAAATTATTTACCGAATGGTTTAGCCCTTGTTGCATTCAGTGACCAGCATATTTCATAAAATTTAACTTTATTCCATTCTTTTTTTTTAAGTAAGCTCTGGAGTGGGTTGAGGTGGGGTGGGCACAGATTTCCATATTTATATATGAAAGGTTTTTCCTTTTTTCTGCTATTTTTTGTCCTAATTTTAAATTCCAACAAAAAGTTGATCATAAAAAATATTCTTTTGCTTAAACTGAAAAGTCTCAGCTCTTTTAATCTTTCCTCATAATTCCTGTAGATCTGAAATCAGCCTAGATGTTCTTCTCCGGATGTTTTATATCACTGCTATCTCCTTTTTGTATCCTAGAGACCAAAATGGTACACAGTACTCCAGATGAGGCCTAACTTTTGTGTTATAAAACTTGAGCATAGCCTCCCTGGATTTGTACTCTAAACTTCATGCTATAAAACCTAACAGTCTGTTAGCCTTATTACACTTCTGACATCTTCTGAACACTCACTGGCAGTTGACATTTTGAGTCCACTATGACACCTAAATCCTTCTCATAAGGTGTACCTTCAGTGTTTAGACCTTCCATTGTGTATTCAAACCTAACATTTTTACTTCTTACATGTCATACTTTATATTTACCTTTATTAAATTTCATCAGCCACAATTTTATCTCACTGTAATGTTTCAACGGATTCTAGATTATCTGCCAATCCAACTATCTTGGTATCATCTGCAAACCTAACCAGTTTTTTATTTATATATATATAAATGATTTGGAAGGAGTATATTAAAAATAATGGCAGCCCTAGCACTGACCCCTGTAAAACACCACTTTTAACATCAGCCAATTCTGATAGGGTTCCTCACACCATAACCCTATGCTTTATTAACCCACTGCAGAGTTTTGTTTTTTTTAATTTACTACTAGTTCCAAATTTAGGTATGTACTTGTCTTGCATTATATGTAAAACATTTTTAAACCTGTTTCATGGCTCCTCGACTGTCTCCACACTTAAAAGCTTTTCCCAGTCTACCCTCCTTAGACTTTGCCACATCTACTCAAAGTTTGCCTACAAAGTTAAGTTTAACAGTTTTAGTCTTTACATCCACATTCTTCCAAAACAGAGAGAACTAGATTTTATTATGATCACTTGACCTCTACACCCTCAATTCTATCTTATCCTGATTATTACAAAATACTAAATCCAGACAGTCTTCACCCTGCATTGGTGCTTTAACATACTGTGTTAAAAAAACAGTCACTGATTACGTCTAAAAACTTGTGCCTCGCTATTTGCAAGGTTATCCCGGATGATATTTGGGTAGTTCAAGTCCCCTATGAATAAAATATCCCCTTTTTGTTTTTGATTACAGTTTTTACAATTGTTTTCAGACTTGTCTCAATACCATGTCCCCTTTTTCAAAACACTTAACACATGCACCACATCATTAGACTATGTGAACTAAACTGTGTATACGTTAACAATGCTTTGGCACAAAATGCATTCATTGCTTCATACGGTCACGTCTTTTACCTCCATCCTGTAGGCAGCCTCATAATCTTTGCTGATAATGTCAATCATGGTGGTGTCACCTGCAAACCAGTTAATAGTCATACCCTCATGCATTGCTACACAGTCATTGGTGTAGATTGTATGGCTGCAGATTGAACCAGCAGCCTTGCAGAATGCTGATGCTGTGAGCTTCAGAGCCAAGCTGTTGGGCACAATGGTGTTAAAGGCAGAGCTATAGCTGATGAACAGCATTCTGATGTAAATGTTATTCCTTTCCAGGTGTCCCAGAGCAGTGTGCATGGTGAGGGAGATGGCATTCGCAAACTATAGTGGATCCAGGGTAGCAGGGATGTTGTGGATAATATGGATCATGACCAGTTTCTCTAGATACTTCATGACTATGGAGGTTAATGTGATAGCCTGATAATCATTCAGGCAGGATAATGCAGATTTCTCTGGCATGTGTATGATTGTGGCTTTCATTCATAATCTTTCTTTTCATTTTTCGATTAAACATATATACAACCTGTTACCAAGGAACTGGACCGTCAGGGAAATCTCCACTCAGACTGAATGGAGACTGCAGGAACCCACCCAAGTTGTAGAATTCTTTGTATTGCTTACATTTGTTGCAGTTAGTTATTATGCAAATAAATATGATTTTAGGTAAAACCTTCAATAAGTGTCTCTGTCCAATTGCTATTAGTGAGCTGAGAGTAAGATATTCATTATTTTTTTGTTTGTGATGCATTAAGTGCACAAAAGAACATTTTTGTAAAACCCTGTATGCCTGGTGGCATACTGAGTTCAAGTAAAGGAGTGAAACTAAAACTCCCAGTCAGCAAGTACCTTGCAATTAGGGGTCCCCAAGGTTGAATATCTGGGGTACAATACGAACAGTAAGAAAGGTATGATTAATAGGTAATAGTTGTGTAGGTGGTTTTTGCATTTCTTCCTATCCCTTATTAACAAAAGAACCTAAGAGGTTAGTTAGTATGTTTCGTATCAGGTACATGTCACAGGTGATCTGATAACACAATAAAACAGTGGGATTGTCTTTTTTGTTATGGCATTAGATGCCATGGAGCCTTATTTCTGGGTCAGAATCATGGCCGGATTAAGGTGGGTGCTATTGATGCTGCAGCATTAGGCCCACTCCTGAAATAGGCCCAGATGAAAACAGACGAGAATTTTCCAGAAGCTGAACAGTTTTCCTTTGCTATATTAACCTCAAAATAATTCTTAGAATGAAATTTGGAGTACGACTTTTGGACGCCTAGACACAGCGTTACTTATTATACAGTTACTATTGTTCTTTGCGCTGTGACGTAACTATAACATCGTTGTGTTTATTGTTAACCGAAGATTTCATGTTAATGCTCTCAATTTTACGTTAAACAGTTTACTTAGTAATTTAGCTGCGTTTTTTGCAATATCTTGAGGATTCTTGCCACTTTATTATTGTTCGGTAAGTCCATCCATCCATTTTCCAACCCGCTGAATCCGAACACAGGGTCACGGGGGTCTGCTGGAGCCAATCCCAGCCAACACAGGGCACAAGGCAGGAACCAATCCCGGGCAGGGTGCCAACCCACCGCAGTGTTCGGTAAGTGCCACGTAGTAAAATTTTCACCTTGAAAGTTAGTTGTACAGTAAAAATCGATGGCTATTTAAATGGTCATCTGTAAAGGTAAAACTAAAAGCCGGCCCGCGGGCTTGGCATGGATGTTTAGAATTTTTAAAATCCTCGACAGGATTCTGGTCTATTATGAAATTTAAATCATGGACAAATTTTTACCCTCAAGAGCCTGAACTGAGTCACTTTGACCCAACGTCTCTGCAAATTCATTTTTTCTTACTCTGTTTCGTAAGAGAATTGCGAACTTTTGTGTATTTCATTGTTAGGTTTTTTTCATTAAGTGCACTTTTCAGACAATTGCTATTGAATGTTGATGTTACATAATTTGATGTTAATCTCAAGTTGTTACGATGCTATGTCGTTATTATTATTCATGTTCAATAAAGGCTGGCTGGTTGCGTCGCAAGCAATTAAGTCTCCTTAGTTGGTCTGAGTGTGCATGTATGGTGAGTGTCGAATGCACATGCACCAATGCCGAGAAAAAATAGGCCTTTTTGGCGCTGCAGCATCAGGCCCAATTTCATCTTAATCTGGCCCTGGTCAGAATGTCCCATACACATCTCTAGTTTTAATTTATAATTCAACCTTTCTGTGGGGTAAATAGTATGCTGTAAGTTTGACTTTTGTAAATATGAATCTAATTGCAACCTCTGATGGTGCATCACCTGAAATCTGAATTGGTTGTAGGGCCCTACTTGCCTGCAGCTGCTGTTTAGAATCAGGCAATGTTTATGGGAAGTAAAGACATACTGAAGTTACAAATTTTGTTACTTTCTGTACATTTTTTTTAGTGTATGTTTCTTAGTACAATTTTATATTTTATGCTTGATCTTTTCTTTCTTTGATAAAAGTTATATAAAAATCTAATAGCTAGCACCAGTATACAACTCTGTCTATTATTTCTTAGAAATTTTGAAATAGAGTTTTCTACTGCAGAAATTGTAGGCAATTTTATATTAAATTTTATATTAAATTTATAGCAAAATCGTTTGATATGTGGTACTGAACAATATTTGGTATCTAATATACTGTATAGTTAAATCAATATTTGGTAGCCTTTTTGCAACTTTCTACTTATAATATGGCAACAGCTACAGCGACTGATACTCATATGGGGAAATATAGGAGAGCTTACTCACTTCCAGTAAGGTGAATTTAAATCCAACCCCGACTACTATTTCTGTGACATTTACATTATCCCCCACCCATTGTCCATGTGGGTTTTTCTCCATTCCCTCCTCACACGCTATATACTCATTAAGTTGGTTGACAGCTCTAAAACTACAATAATTGTTCATCAGTTATTCAGTGTTTTTAAATATGTAGAATCATTCACAGAGAACATAATAACAAAGAGCTTCTGAAAATAAACAAGACAATATTTCAAAAAAACAAGATAAAATACAAAATGTTTCAAAACATATAAAATACAAAAAACAAACTGAAGTATATATAGATAAAGATGAACTGATGATTACACAGAAGGAGATTTATACTGTGAAATGGCATTATAACACAATCAGTGCTATTGTTAGTAAGGTTTCAGGTGTACGGTTGTTTCAGGTTATAATCACTTGAAGTATCAAGTGGAAAATACACTGAAGAGTCAATTGCAGTTGAGATCAAATGAGAAACAGGTTTATGCTGGTAGGCCATTTATCCTATTTAAATATTTTTTCTTTTTTTGTCAATTTTATTTAAAGAAGTTAACATTCTATACAATTAAGACAATTAATTTTGTCCAGAATGATGTTAGTTTGGTGCATGTCCAAAACATGTGGCAATGCAAAGCTGGAGCTAGATTGCAATATCAACAGGTTGGATTTTGCCCTGACCACATTTTGGATAATTTTAACTGAGATAAATGTGCTCTATAAAAGATGTTGAGTTGAATGAGTGAATGCTTTGCACATATGGAGCTAGAGTATATTCTATGCATGGCTGCCCTCCACTTCTTCTCTGAGAAGATTCTTTCCCCAACATACCCCAGGATCTTTAAAAGGGAGGGACTTTAAAATATTTTTATATGTTATTGAGATGTTACCCGAGTCCTCAAGACTGATCAATATTTCTTCTGCAATAGAGCTGGGTAGTAGGTAAGGAAAATTAGGCTGTTTCCTTTTAATAAAGTTTCTGAATTGAAAGTAGTGGAAAAATTGTGTTGATGGGACGTTAAATTTGAATAGTAATTATAATTACTATAATAATATAATAAGATACAAATCTATGAGTGTTTTAATCCCGAGTGATTTCCAAAGGTTAAATACTATGTAGGTTTAAGAGGGTAGAAAAAGGTAATTATCATGTAAACATTTAACAGGTAAAAGTTTGTCTGTTTTAAAGTGCTTCCTGCAGTGGTTCCATATTATGAGTGATTGATGGATAACTGTATTACTAGTATATTGATGATAATTTGTGTTTACTGGAGCACATAGCAGGGCAAGAAGTACAGCAAGATTTTATTTCTATTGCAGACTAAGATTGTGTATTTTCATCAATTGGTGTTGATTTCCAGGTCCTTATAGCTTGTATATTAGCCACCCATTAATAAAACTGAAAGTTAGGTAATGCCATGCCCTCTTCTGCTTTAGGTCATTTGCCCTGTGGATGCATGGATGTTTCAAATTCCAAATAAATTAGGTTATAATTGAATACATTTCTATGGGGATGCTCTGAAATAGAAAAAGAAGCTTGAGTAGGATGTTCATCTTGACAGTATTGATTCTCCCTGCTAGTGTAAGATGAAGGGTAGACCATCTGTTCACATTTTGTTTATTTTTTTCCATGCAGATAGCAAAATTTTGTTGAAAAAGATCTTAACATCTTAATAAATTAATATCTTAATAAATACGCTTGCTGTTCCTGTTTGATGTGGTTTTAAATAAGCTGGCCATTATTAAGACTGGCCCTCTTTTTCGGGTTGAGGACATGACTCACATGTGTGTGTGTGTGTGTGCTTGTGTGTGTGTATGTGTATGCTGGTTGAAGCCTTTTTTTTGAGTGACTGTTAGGTCCGATTGAGGGAGGGCAGAGTACAGCACAGAAGATTGACAGCGGGGTATTGATTGATGCGGTAAGGTGGGGGTGGGACCCGGGGGGCAGGACCCGGGACAGGAGGAGGGTTGGAGAGGGTGCTAGAAGGTTGTGTTTGGGGTTATGAAGTCGGCGTTCTTTTTCTTGATTGTTCAAGTAAAACTTTTGTGAGACTTTACTACGTCTGTCTGTTTTTTACTACTTCTTCTCTTTTCGAGCCTGACGCGGAGGTCGCTACAAAATATATATTTATAATGCTATATATATTTAGCATTCCCTGTGCAACAAGCAAGAGAGAGAGAGCGCGAGCGAGCAAGAGAGAGCACGAGCAAGAGAGAGCGACAGCGCAAGCAAGCGAGAGAGACAGAGCGAGAGCGAGCGAGAGAGAGAGCGCGAGAGCGAGTGAGAGAGAGAGCGAGCGAGAGAGCCCAAGCAGAAGCAGTAAACATTACAGAAGAAGTAAGTAAACATTTAGTTTACTATTATACTGTGCATTCTATGGTTTAATTAACTATTTTTGTGCTTAAAAATCTTTAAAAAAATATATATTTACATACAGCTCTTATGGTCCGGAACGGATTAATTGTATTTACATACAATCCTATGGGGGAAATTACTTCGGGTCACGAACAAATCGGGTTGCAACCACAATTTTGGAACGAATTACGGTTGTGACCCGAGGTTCCACTGCATATACAGTGTGTATATGTATATTCTTATGTTTAATTATGTTTACTACATTTGAGTGGAAGTATATTAAAGAAATTTTGTGGTCTAATTTGGTGGCATAAAGAGAGACTCTTTCTATATTTTTTTTTAACTATTTGTACTTTTATTAGATTTGCTGGTAACAGATTATAATTGAACACTTAAAATACCTTAAATAGTTTTTCTTTATAAGTAAATATTACACAATATAATATAGACATTAGACAAATGACACCAGTAAAAATGATGTGTCTAAAAGAGAAGGTGCTAACCCAGGTCTCCTTGTTTTGTCACCATTCCGTCTTTTCTCTGATTCTTCGTAATAAAAAAATTAAAAACTTTATCATGTACCTCATATCTTATGATGAGAAAATAATATATCAACTCAAGCCTTTCCTTTGTAAAATTTATATATTATATATTTACTGCTTAATAATACTAATAATTAGTCAGCTGACATACATTGTTCATGGGATAATGGTGAACAATCTACTTATATATACTGTCATATATGGCTGGGGGTCAGACCCGGCCGGGACGCCTGGAGGGACTGAGAGGTGGCATATTTGTCCTCTGGGCCACGAGGGGGCAACCGCCCTGGAGCAGAAGAGGGCCACGGAAGGGGAGCAGGGAGGCTCAAGTCTGTGGAGGCCCGTATCCACCGCCAGGGGGCGCCCCGAGCTTCATGGAGCCCGGGAATTATTTACTTCCGCCACACCCATGGAGGACGATCCTTCCAGGGTCACCCGGAGTGCTTCCGGGTGCTCTCCTGACACTTCTGCCACACCAGGACGTGACGTCAGGTAGCACACCTGGAGCTCATCCGGGTGAGGATAAATGGGGTCGCCTCCCTCCTATCGGAGAGCTGGAGTCGGGAGTAGGAGCAGGACGAAGCTCCTGGAGAGAGAGGACAGGTGGCCCAGGGACAAGGAGAGAGAAGGCCCAGGGTGACTGGGGCTAGAGGCACTGTGAGTTGTGTGGGACTGAGTTTGTGTTGTGGAAAAGTAAAATAAACAAGTATCTTGTATAAAGATGTGGTCTTCGACTGGTGGTGTCCGGGCAAATATCACAACACCTTACATCCAATGCACCCAAAAGCAATACAATATGATACACACATTTCATGACTCGCTTCGCTCGCCCACCCCCGGGTTTGGTTTACCAGCTATGCAATTTAAAGAGATTATTATTTTCACGGGAATTGTTACATATGCATTATTTTCACTTTTACTTTAAAACATTTGTAAAAACAATACTTGTCCTTTATTTCTGGCCCCGGGCATGGTTAAATCTCTTTCTAGCAGGAAGCTGCTCGCATTGTCAACGGGGGCGGCTGAACGCACGCTAAGGAGAAGTGGTTGGATCATCTGCTGGCTTGTTGCTGCTGCTGCTGTCACACTGCGTGTTCTGCTTGTCACGCTTTATGTCAATCATTTAAAAGTCTATACAGCAGCTGTCCTTTTGCCACTTCACGTCTCTGTCGCTCGCGTTGCTAAGGGGGGAGGGAGGGATGAACGCACGCTAAGGAGAAACAGTCGGATCAACTGCTGGCTTGCTGCTGCTAAAGAGCTGTGTGTTCTGCTTGTCGCTTGTCGATGTTTTAAGAGCTGGGAGCACATGAAGTGTGTCTGCCAAAAGCATTCCAACAACTGCTGTCCGTGAAGTTGTTTTAAATGTTGTCTCACTGCCTTGTCTCGTGGGACATCAAATTGTCTTCCGAGAAGATCTCATCTCGTCTCCCTAGTCTCCCTCCCAAGATTTTTTTTATAATAGAGAGATTTATTTATTTATCTGTATTTGAGAATTTGTCTCCTTTATGCTTGTTAATTACAAAAAACGATGTTGCACATTTATATTCTAAATATATATTATAAATATATTCCCTAAATCTAATGTGAAGGTATATTTCATTGTACCAAATATTATATATATTCAAAAGCAAATTATATTTTACTCCAAATAATTCAGAGCTCTGTTATATTTAATTATAGTTTTTTGTTTATTTGGCACACACAATATATTTATTAAAATTCAGCAGTTGCTTTAATATAAGGTACTATGCTTGAGAGAGATGACTGAAACAATTTTATACACAAACAACATCCTCTCATTCTTCTTTCATCCCTTTTATTAACTTAACACCATTTATTCCTAAACCTTCCACCTTCTAAAACACCTCAATTAATATAATCAGCACATTCAATGTGTTTCATCCTTTCAAACATTTTTCTCAGTAACTCTCTTGCTTGTACTTATACATATGATTCCTAACTGTTTAAAATTCTCAACACGTCTGTTTAGTATCTTCTGCTGTCAAAATAATTATCTATCATGGTATTTTTTCACTTTTTTAGTCATATTTATCAAATTGTAAAACAGCAAGTCAGCATCAAATTTGTTACTTGGGGTAGATGCATATAAACTCATTATCACAGAGCTTCAGAAAATAAAAAAAGACAAGCTACTCAGCAGCCATACTTGTTCACTGCCCAGTCACTCTGAACTTTTCCTTGGGACTATAACTCAATGTTAAACCGTGTCCCTGAGCGTCCGACCACTATACAGTATATATATTTAAAGTGAGGTGGGACTCAAACCTTCTGCTTCATTTGGTTTGGGACTCAAACCCTTCCCATTAGGAACAAGCCAGGGACTCAAACCCTGGCAGCAGACCAAAAGATTCACCAGGGAGGTTTCTGTTCCAGCTCCATACTAATTCCTCCTTTTATAATCTGGGACTTTAACCCAGATGAAGGGGACTCAGTCCCCTGTAACAGTGAACCTCTCACTGAGAAAAGTGATGGGATTGAAACCCATCATAACAATAGGAATAGAACTCTAACTCTGTACTTTCTGTTACAAAACAACACTAAACAAACTTTACAGGATTGGAGAGACAGAGAGGACAATGAGGCACAACAACACAGAAGACATTGGGTAGGTTTTGGCATCAAATATACAGTATATCAAGGATTTCCTCTTTATTAAATGATTAATCAATGCTCTTTTTTATATCAGTTTGTTCTGGGCAAAAAATTCCAACCCTGCTAAATTCCAAATTATGACTGTTATACTCACGAGTCCACTTTATGTTAAAGTTAAATCTTGTTAATATAAGCCATTTCTCCTTCTGTATGTATAATTGAAATTGAAAGTAGAAAAGAGGTAAGTAAAACACAAGAAAGATACTTGCAACAAAAACAACTTAAGGTTCGTACAGGATGCACTGTAAATCTTCCTTTCCATTAATCAAAAGTACAGTAGTATTTAACTAATTCTTAGCAAATTTAATGGTATAATAATATTGGTAAGATAGCACTTCTGGGACATGAACAAAAGTCACAGGCAGTATAGGCAGTAAGTTCTACTTCTGTGCTAGACAGAGACCTGTGTCATTAGAGTGGCCTCCAGCTGCAGAAGGTCTTTTTGTGCAGTGGTAGTGTCTGGTTACACTGATTCCATCCTTGAGCAGATCTGGGTCACACAACCATTAGTCTTTGTTAAGGATTTTCTTCTGGGAATATCCCATTCACAGATACAAATAAGACATATTTAAGGCTTAGAGATTGGCTCAGTTTCAAATTGAACAAGCCACCTTCCCATCTCAAAGAAAACTAAATTCTTATTTACATCTTCCATCAGTAAAGCAAGCAAACATATAATACATATAACAGTATCAACAGAATAACTTTCATAACAAAATACAGGATGAATGATTAAGTACAAATTTGCCTTATTTAGTAGGTGTTCAGGATTTACTTGATTGATCCACAAGATGAGCATAGGCTAAGATGTGACAGTTTGGACAGTTCAAAAGCAGTGTTTGGGTGAAGTGTGTCATCTTATTCATAAGGATTTGATAGAAGCTGCAGTACACCTGTGCTGCAGTTGGACTGAAGACTGGTACATCTTACTGAACTACACTATATCGATTCAGAATAAAACATTCAACTTTCAGAAAAAATCAACAACTATAATAAAAATGCACTTGTGTTAGATACACTTAAAAGTGCCAAGTTTTTACTGTTATATACAAACTTTTGATCAGCCTAAGCAGCATAACATTCAGTGCAAATCAACATTTAAATTAAAAAACTGAGTGGAAGGAACATTGCAAATGTTCACTGTCTAGTTAATGTTATAACTGTTAGGTACATATACTGTATATATTTAACTATTAAAAATGCAACACATTGAAATTATAAAAAATTTCTGCATTCATGACAACATTTTTGGTCACTAAATATCAACTGAATACTTGAATATGTATGTGTAAATATTTAAGTAAAACTGAGGAATATGGTCAAAAATCATATTTTCCATAGGTGAGTTGTTATGTTGTAATTTACTTGAACTACTAATATTCCTCTATTATAAATAAATACTTCCTATTTCATGAAACTATACTGCTATTGGTTGCATCTTATTTGGATTTCTATATAAAAACATGAATGACATTAGTTTTTTTCTTTACTCTTTTAAAATATGTAGAGAAGGGAAAAGTATCTGTTAATACACTATTGTATAATAGCGTATAATAATATGAAGTGGTGCTGACATATGTAAATAATACCTGTATGTGTATAGTGCGAGTTGGTTTGTAATTAAGAGGTCTATTTTAAGCTATGGTGTGATGTGAAAAAAAGCAATTCACTTATCATTATTTGGGACACAGAAAACATGACAAGGTGTCATTTTAAACTGTAATTTTTTATGCAGACACTATGAATACTATTACATGATTACATGTTCAAAATCATTTAATTTGTATTGCTTCTTTTCTTCTTTAAATGCTGTCAATTTATAGTTTATCATTGATTCATTGGTACCATGTTGTCCTTTGAGAAGCAGTTTATATTACAAGCATCATAAGAATTGGAGAGAAGAGAGACTAGGCTTATTCCAGGACTACTGGAAATATGTTATTAGGAAAGATTAAAAAAGCTGAGCTTTTCCAGTTTAAGCAAAAGAAAATTAAGAGGAAATATGATTGAAGTGTTCTAAATTATGAAGGGAATTAGTACATTGGATCGATACTGTTATTTTAAAATGAGCTCATCAGTATCTATCTATCTATCTATCTATCTATCTATCTATCTATCTATCTATCTATCTATCTATCTATCTATCTATCTATCTATCTATCATCAAGAACATGGGGACACAGTTAGAAACTTGTTAATTTCGTACAAACATTAGGATGTTTTTCTTTACACAGAGAACCATAGATGCATGGGATAAGCTACTAAATAGTGTGGTAGATAGAAGGATTTTAGGGTCTTTCAAAACTTATTTTGGAACAATTAAGTTGACAGGTCTGATGAGATTTGTTGGGCTGAATGGCCTGTACTCATTTAGATTGTTCTAAAGTTCTAATTGTTAACACATCACTTTGAGTATTTGAGTAAACTACATTTTGAAAAGTTGATTTCCACATCTCTTTATCGAATTGACCTTTTTAGTTTCAAACTGCAGTGCTTAAAGATATTTATGTATTTATGTGAGCTGGTCAGCAAGTACAGCTAGTCTAGGTAAAGTGTTCCATGGATATCTCTCTCATTCTGTCTGTCTGTTCTGTTATACTCTCTCTCTCAAATGACCCAAGTTTGTAATCATCTGCTGCCTGCTGTCCTTACCGTAATAAACAGTATTTATACAATGTCATGTACTTATATTGTTACAAATCTGAACTTTTGTTTATTTACTGAATCTACTTCAATTCAATTTTAGGGTCACAGGGAGCTGGCAGCTATTCTGGGAACAATCGAGCACAAGGTAGGAACCAACCTTGGACTAAGTGCCAGACTTTCAAATTTGAATCACAACTTGTGTGTAAATATATTATTAATCAGATGATCAATGTCACAGCATATATGAATGTAGACATAATCAAGGTATAATGGTTGGTTCCAGACATGTTCAATTTAGCAGCTTTTACAGTTTACAAAGAGTAAACAGCAGTTTTGTGGACATAAACAGTTTAAAAAGACTTTTTCCAGAAAACAGAAAAAAACACAAATACTCAGATAAATGTTCTGCACAACAGGGAGTTGCAGAAGACCACCTGCTCAGACATAATGTTTTGGACCTCAAAGTAGAAAGGGTACAACAACAAAAGTCTAATGCTGGATTACATTCAAAGATCAGATGGGCAAATGATCAATAAAACTGGGCAAATAAAGATTGGAAAATTTTCACCTGATCTGCTAAATTTCAATTTTTTTTTGCTGTGACATTCAGAAAGATATGAGCAGAGTATGGAATAAACAGCAAGAATCTGCAGATCCACCGTTCTTTGTGTCAACCGTAAATGCAGCTAGTGGGAATGGTTTAGGGAATGTACTTTCGGGACACATCAGGCTTCCTAATATCAGCTGAGCATCATTTGAACACCACAGCATTCCTAAGCCCTGTTGCCAACAATGTCCCTTTTTGGTCTCAGTCTACGTTTTTTTCAGATAAATATTTTCAACAGAATAATGAGCCATGTCATAATACACATGTTCACAATGTGTCAAGTCATGCCACAATGCACTCTTGACAGTCCCCAGATCCCAATGCAAATAATACACCTGTGGAATGATGTAGAATAGGAGGTTTGCAGTACGAATAGTAACTGGAAAAATTACCAAGAATAGTCATCTTACACCAAAATCCAAAAGGAAAGTTTCCAGTGTTTTTTTAGCCATGCCTTTAGGAATTCAGGATGTTCCAGAGGCAACAGACAGTCATACCAAGTACAAGAAAGGTACACTACTAGAGTGTCCACTGAGCATTTACCCGTATCTAAATGTCTGCATAGATCTATGAGAATATTATAAACTGTATTTCTGTTTTATAGTATTTTTATTCACTCTTGCTTTGTTTTCTCTATGTTATATCTAAAAATCAGTATATCAGTCTGAGCAGTAACTGTAAAGTGCTATAATTTAAAACAGACTCAATTAAAATGGATTATTTTACCAATGGATTAGAATATGCCTAACTCATATATTTGTTTCCTGGCTATGTGTTAAATCTCACATGACATACTCTTTTCACTTCTCTTATTTAACTTAATCATTGTCAATAGCAATGACCCAAAGAAAGTCTATTTTTTAAGCATAGTGAAGTGTGTTCACAAATTTTATCAAAGTGTGATTTATAGTTTGAATATTATTCTAAAAATGAAAAGGACATTGTGTGTTTTTATTGTATATTATTAAAGTTTGGTACTGAATTCATACAGGCTTTTTTGACATACAGTAGCATATACTGTATATAGCAAAGGGCAGAGTGTCCAACATGGGCCAAAGTGAGAGGGAAAAACATATACTAACAATTTCTATACAAGACTGCAACAGAGGACACTGCCAGAAGCCCTGCAAATGTTCTTGGTGGCTTGGAAATGATTTACTAATGGGCCATGGAAGCCTGGGAAGATGTCAGAAAATCCAAAGGCTACTATGTAGGTACATACAGGCACCATTGTGAAATGCTGGGATTGTGTTGCCCCTTTAGGGTGAAGGAGGAAGACTGGTGGCAGGTCAGTCATTTCTATCCAACACATTAAATGGCAACACTTTGTTCCCAAAAGGAAGAAGCAAAAACTACTTCAAAGCCTGTCCCTGTAATTATATGCAGAGCTAGGAATGCCCTCCGGAAGTTCTGACAAAGTCTGCACAGAGTGACTTATCTGGTGGCCCCAGGTAGCTGTACATTCCTGAGCCCATGAAGTCTTCTATACCATTAGACTTATTGAACAGGTATCATGGCACCACCTAGTGGCTTGGAAGAAATTTCTTAACCTTCTGCCCATTATCCTTAACCTTCCACTTTAAATGGTGCCCTGAGTAGTACTAGGGTGTTGTACCGTGTTAGCCATTATGGATGTAGTGAGAAGTCAAGCAAAATGACACCTTTTATTGGCTAACTAAAAAGATTACAATATGCAAGCTTTTGAGGCAACTCAGGCCCCTTCTTCAGGCAAGATTGAATACAGAAACTGGAAAGAATAACTAATTCATCAATTGAGAGAGAGTCAACAGCCACTAATAGCTGTTATACATCACTGATATCTTTGCTTTTAACTGATTTGTCACCTTTGCCTGCAACCTCTTTTCAGTTCATAAATTTATGTGTTATTTTCCATTAAAGATAGAACATTTGTTGTTATGTTATTAGTATGCTCATATTGTATCTACTTTTCTTTCTGAGTCAATTTATTGCAGTCATTAAATTGATCTTTATTGGAAATTTGGGAATCTGCATAGAAAAAACAACTACTTCATCAAAAAAATCATCTATTTTCTTTGCTCTGCTTCAAGTTATAAGAATTAGAAATCAAATCACAGAAAATTACTGTACATACTACATAATTATTCATAAACCATGTGTTTGTGTTTCCAGTCATGGACAGAGTATGAAATGTATCTTTACAAGCAAATAGCTGAAAAAATTGGTGCAGTGATCAGAAGAGCATAGGAGCTGTTTTCCTGTTAATTGCTGACTGATGTGAATCAGTTCCAGTGTGACAAGAAGAAAATGGCTTTGCACTTCAGCATCAGTGTACCAAGCATAGTTGATTTGGCACTACCTTTACTTCTGACAGCCATGTCACATGATTGATTCACAACCCTTGGTAATAAATTACAGCTAATCTAGTACAGTGTTGGGTATTTTAGCTTGATTCAAACTATTTTTCAATAATAAAGAAAACTGCTTTAAAGATTTATCGGTAGCATAGTCATTACAAGACATTCCAGTTTAGGGACTTATGCTGTACCTGCCTACATAACGTAACATTCTGAAAAAAGGGTGCTATTAGACCGAGCTTATCCTGGCAGCACTAAGCACAAGGCTGGAAACAGCACTGGGATGAAATTGATTCATGGTAAGGCCTATTCATTCACACACCCCTACATTCTCAACAGGGCCACTTTGGAATATACACCCAGACTAAACCGCACATCTTTGGGAATGCGTGAGGAAAGCTGGGGTAACTGGAGAGAAAAGTAGTCAAGAAGGGAATGTGAAAACTCCTCACAGACAATGATTTGGTGTAAGATGTTGCATTTGTGTGGCATCAGCACAACGATGCATCCTCCGCAAACCTGCCTTTTTACCAAGAAAAACAAACAAAAAAAAAAGATTTCCAGTCCTAATCTATTACTGGATACTGTGATTTCTTTCATATGCATAATTCTTATTTACTGGTTAGAGCAAAGTGGTTAAAAGGAAAAAAAGATCTATAGTAACATCTTCCTTTATGTGGTTGAGGTAAAGCCAAAGGCAGTTTTCAGACTCTTGTAAAGTATGCTATGAAATAACAGCTGAAAAGATGCAGAAAGCAAAACCAGAGTGAATTTTTCTTAAAAATATATATAATAGATTATCCTTATAATGTAATTATGGGTATCATAACTGTACTTTTGCACATTTCTTTTTTCGTACAAGAAGTAATTACTACCTTAAGCTTCCACTATTGCTGGCAACCAACCATATTGTTAATTAAGGTTTTATTTTGTGTCATCCAAAAGCATTCCGATTTTAATCAACATATAACTACTTTTACTTTGGTTTGCTGACAAAGTGACTAAGAGTACATTGTGATGATGTTACTGCTTTATGTATTTAGCTGTATCTGCATTCATGCCAAGCAAGGCTTTTCTTTCATCTTTAATAGTTGCTTCTTAAATTTGGTTTTGGTCACAGTCAGAGCACTATATGGAATATCTTTTACCAGTTATTTGATCATTGAAACTTATTTTTTTATTTATTTTCCTTAGTTTCAGTATGAATAAGAGAAAAGCTTTCTCATAAATGGTGAGCATGAGAGATTCAGTGCAGCCTGCAATAGATTGGTGGCTTTGTCTTGGGAGCTGTGTGAGCTTAATCTAGATTAGAAAGAGGCCCAGGGAAAGGAATAAATGAGGGTACAAGTTGATTTAAGGAGGTGGTATTGTATGTAGATATACAAATTTGTATGTGGCTGGCAAATAAGGCAAAGTAGTACCATATATGAACAAGACTTCATTGATCTATGAACTGAGTCATCAAGATCTGCCAATCATAATATAAGTTATTAAGTATTTTGGCAGAATATGTATAGAAAAGCTAAATCTATCTCATTCAATTTTGGTCTTGTCCGTTACAGGAGATGGACATTGGAAGCGGAACTCTGTTAGCAGCAGTGTTATTTTTTTCTCCTTTTTTATCATCCCAAGGTATCCTGTATTTACTCAACCTGACGAGGCTCAATTACAGTATATATAAATATATTTTTTAAGGAGGCTGTTTAACATCATACCCTTGGTTTACTGTATTAGGGCTTACTAAGCCCTGCTTATCCAGGGCTGCTGAATTAACATCATTCCCTGGGTTTACTCCCTCAAGACGATTCAAAATGTTATTTTATGCTTATAGTATCTGGACTGTATTGTCAATAGATATCTCTGTTTTAATCCTTATACACCACTGCTGTGGCTTGTTTTGGACATGCTCTGTCTCTAGGTATGTCATTCGACTGGGATTTTGTGAAATGTGGTCTAGCCTCACATGGGGAGGCAAAATAGGGAGGGGGGGGCGGAGGAACTGGTGGGGGAGAAAGAGAGCAATCCATTTCTAATCTATCCTTTTAGTCCTTATAATTATAAGTGCCAACATAACATTAGGCTTCATAGCAATAATTCCTGGGACAATTGGAAATTGAGGTCAAAGCTGTCTTATCTTAAAATAAGACTACAAAATGACAACAAAAGTTCAGAAGCCATGTCTGCATGACCAAACAGTTAACTTTGTGAACTGGAATGTTAAAGGGCTGAATCACGAATTAAAGAGAAAGAAAATATTCTCTCACCTAACAGGTCTAAACACTAAAATAGTAATTTTACAGGCGACCCACTTGTTAAACAAGGATCAGTTTCGTCTGCACAGAGACTGGTCTGGCCAAATATTCCATTCCAGCTTTACAAAGAAAAGTAGAGGTGTAGGAATTCTTATACATAGAACAATCTCATTTGTAGTATCAGATGTAGAATCTGATCCCGAAGGTAGATATGTGATTGTCATGTGTAATTTATTTAACTGTAAAGTGATTTTGATAAATATCTATGCTTTCAATGTGGATGTGAACACTCATAAAATTATAATGGCTGGGGACTTTAATTGTGTTTTAGATCCAGACCTAGATAGGTCTCCTGCCACAGGGGCAATGACATCTAACAATGCAAAGACAATTACATAGTTTGTAACTGATCACAACTTATCAAAACCCTGGAGATTTCTAAACCCAATCTCAACAGCATATTCCGTCTACTCACCAGTGCATCACTGCTACACAAGAATTGATTATTTTTTTATAGATAACAATTTTTTGCCTACAATTAAATCTTGTAAGTACGACTCTATTATTATCTCCGACCAAGCCCCTTTGATCATGGAGCTAAAATCACTATCACATCACTATCACATACTCATCTCGAGGCTGGTGTCTTAAGCCACTTTTATTAGCAGACGAGAGCTGTACAGAATTTATATCCAAGCAAATGCATTTTTTTAATAGACAAATACATCCTCAGAGGTTTCTGCAGGAATAGTCTGGAAAACTCTGAAGGCTTTCTTAAGAGGACAGATTATCTCATATCTAATCAGTGAAATTACCAGAATAGATCAAGAACATGCCAGGTGTTTAAATGAAGCACGTCATAGGAAAAGACAGGCTCTGCATTCAGAACTCAACCTCTTGACAACTAAAGAAACAGAATAACTTATTTTTAAATCAAGACATCAGTACTATGAACACAGAAAGAAAGCTAATAAGATCTTAGCTCAAGAAATCCACAAGCAGGAAGTTTGCAATGTAATCCCAGCAATTATCAACACAGACGGAGACAAAATCATTGACCATAAAAATATAATGCACATATTTAGAGATTTCTATAATTCCTTATATTCTACTGAGTTTAAAGAAGACAAGACACAACCTAATGCATTTCTGGATGTATTGCAGATACCACAACTAGATACTCTCACTGCAGAGGAATTGGATACACCTCTGGTACTATCAAAATTACTAGATGCTATAAACTCACCTCAGAGTGGGAAAGCAACAGGCCCTGATGGCTAACCTACCTCAGACTTTTCACCAAGCTTTAATTACCATTTTTCCTAAGCAAAATAAGGACTCATGTGCATCATACAAGCCAATCTCACTTTTGAATAATGAATTTAATATACTCTCCAAAGTCCTAGCTAGGAGAATTGAGAAAGCACTTCCTTCGGTAATATCACAAGACCATAATGGATTTATTAAAGGCAGACACTTAGTTTCCAATCTTCGATGCCTGTTTAATGTAACATATTCATCCACAAAGTCTAACACCCCAGAGATATTATTATCGTGGGATGCATAAAAAGCATTTGATATGGTTGAATGGAACAACCTTTTCACCATTTTGAAGAAATTTGGTTTTGGCCTGAACATTTGTGCATGGATCAAACTACTGAATACCAGTCCAGAAACTTCAGTTTGTATTAACACTAGAATTCCTGAAGCCTATAAAAAAACTCCCGGCCTACTTTAGCTGCAGGTGGAAGTTCCATGCAACTGTTGTTACAATTTTGCCTTTGTCCAGAAACGGTTTCATAAGCTTTATGACCTTAGTCTCGGAAAGTCTTTCTCTCGTGGGGCGACTGGGATCTTTTCCTTAATAAGATCAAACACAGTTGTGTAGGGTGCGACAGGAGCTTCCACCTGCAGCTAAAGTCACTTCAGTACACATGTACTTTGTGAGCATGCCTGTGTCGATCAAACAGAGGAAGCTCTGCAGTTTACTTGTGACTTTATGCTGTAGGAAGATACGTAAATAAATCAAGGTAAATAACATTCGATCTGGCTTTATATAAGTAACATATAAATGTTTTTATATAAGACCATCACAAAACATAATCACAAACTGGACATTGCACGATACCTTGGCAAACTCTGTATGCCATGCTGTCTTGTTGAAGCACAGGTGTGGGGCAGACTGACTGGCAGGATAGTGCCCGACCTGTTGTTGCATCCAAACACTGCTGTCTTTTGCCTTTATGCCTGGTGCAGCTGCGTTTTTCTTATACTGTATGTGAGTACATGTTTCTTGCGGGGAGGGCTTCTGTTCTCTTTATCCGATGTAGAAACCTCATCCTCATCTGAGTTCACCTCTGTTATAGCACATCTTTATTTGAAAACAGCAGTGTCAGATCAGGGGGAGCATGAACGCGACTGAGAGAATAAAACTGAATAAAATAAAAAAAAATTTAAAAAAACGCTAACCTTTACAAGTACCATACATTTACACCAGCTGTTACAGACTCTATGTACAAAGTATGTTTTCATTGTATAATAGTAACAATAAGAGCAGCTCAGTACTCAAAACATTAATTGTGGGTAGTGACCAGGATCAAACCCGTTAGCTGTTGGTTATGAGTCAGCAGTTCTTACTGCTGTACTACCAAAGCAGTCATGTCAATGAAGTACACTAACCTGATTTCTTTTTCTTCAGTTATATTCTTGAATAAAAGCGCACTTGTTTTGTTATACTTGTACCTTTTGTGAAAGTGCTTACTTGATATTTGGACTTCAGTCTTCACACATTATACACTTCATGTCATAATTTTGTCATTAGTACTAAAACATGAAAAAAGTTTGTCTTTTAGGTATGTGTTCAACATTTCTTGCAAATCCTGTCATCCTATATTTACGTAGATCTTTGAAGACACGGAACACATATGAAATGCATGCGTTCCAAATAACAATATATTTTTTACCCTATACAGCTCTAGGTACCTCACTCCCAGATAGACAAGGCTTGAGCTGAGAGAGCTTTTTGCCCTTCCTGTAGTGGTGGAGGGATGGGATAGCAGGCTGCTTGCTGCTTGTGCTTATCGAAACATTTACAAAACAAAAGACGCTGATGGAGAGGTGTGAAGGGATTTAAGGTGGGCTGGGATTACGAGTTTTTTTGTAAGCTTCAGGAATTCTAGTGTTAACAACATTACTTCAGACTACTTCAAACTAGAATATGGTGCATGTCCCTTGTCACCATTGCTTTTTGCAATTGCCATTGAGCCACTGGCAGTTCACTGTCGAAATGCTTATGACATAAAGGGGATTATCAAAGAAGAACTTGAACAGAAAATTTCTATATATGCAGATGATATGGTACTGTATATATCCGATCCCCAAAATACTGTTATAGCAGTCCTAACAGCACTAACAGAATTTCAAAAGATTTCTGGTTTCAGAATTAATTTGAACAAAAGTGTGCTCTTTCCAGTGAATTCTCAAGTATGCAATATTAGATTGGACACCTTCCCATTTATCATCGCAGATCAGTTTAAGTGCCATGGGGTATATATATATAAGAGAGAGAGAGTTCTGAAAGTTCTGAAACTTTATCATTCAGTTGAAAGACTTAAAGGAATACTTCACCCAAAACTGATTTTTATATGTTATTTACCCCATGTACTGTCATGTGAAAAAGGAAGTATACCCTATGAAATGTCTTTTCTTTTTTAACATATGTGGACGCCAACATTTTATCTTCATTTAAACAGTATCTATAGATAAAGGTGGTATAATATAATAAACATCTTGCCACATTTACATCTTGTAGTGCATTGTATAATTTAAATAAACATAATTGCAGACTTCACATGTGGATAATGTAAGTATAACCCTACATTTATCACAACCTCAAATGCCTAAAATTAGAATAGGGTGTATCACCTAAGCTGCAAATTATTAGAATATTATCAGAGAGGTACAGGTCCTATTAAAACCTCAAACAATTACTTTGGTTTGCTCTTTGTTGTTAAGTGTGTGTTTCTTTTCTTTTACCATGCCTTGATTGAAATAACTCTCTGGTGCCTTCAGAAACAATGTTATAGCAATGTTATAAATGCTTATGAGTCTGGAAAATCTTCTAAAGGTGGAGAAATTTTCAAAACAACAGCCAGCTTGTCTAGGCTGGGCCACCTAAGTACATTCAGTCCCAGAGGAGAATACAGATGCTGAAAGAGGTCTCTAAGAAACCCAGAATTTTATCCTTTGACCTAGAGTTAGGTCTTGCTACTGTTAATGCCAAAGTGCCTGAGCCTATGATTAAAAAAAGGCTACACAAATTACATCTACATGGGAGGTGTACCAGGAGGAAATCTTTGCTGACCAGAAACAACATGAGGGTAAGACTAATGTTTTCCAGTAAACACCTAGACATAGACCAGGGGTATAAACGGTGTGTATGCCCAAAAATGTTGTGTATGCCCGTTTCCATGCTCATCTCGATATATAAAAACTAAACTTGGTGTAAAGCCACGCACATTCTCATGCCAGCTCCATTGCGTACGCAGGTTTTTGGCTTGGTTTTGCAAACTGCTGGCACCCAGCATCAAAGCAGTGCTACTGTTCCTGTGTGGTTTTCCTTTCTTTTTTAGATTCACATCCTTGACACGGTTTTATCAAATACACTGAAATTAACCGTATATCGTTTATTAGTTTAAGATATCTGATTGTAATCAACCTGTAACAGTATAATGGTCCACAGAATGGCCACACTATTCCAAATACCATAGCTGCTTTAGCATTTACAGCCTTTCCTGTAGGGACCTTGCAGGTTCAGAAAAGTTTCATCCCAAGAGCTCTAAACACACTCAATCAGTCCATCAAGTGCTCCTGGTGGAACTGTTTGTACTTATAAGTACAATCACCTCACTGTAAATGTGCACTACAGTTGTAATATTGCACAACCTGAGCCACTTTATGAACCATTTTACTATCTGCACTATATCTGCACTATATGTACATGTTCATCATACTTATGCTTTCATATTGTATATTTTTCATTTTTTTAACGTATTAATATGATTATTATTATTATTATTATTGTTATTATTATTATTGTTTCATAATGTCTCGCATTGATTACTGTAATCCCCTCTTCATTGGCCTCCCTGCAAAATCTATACAGAAGCTACAGTATATTCAGAACTCTGCAGCTAGAGTCCTCACCCACACAAAGCGTTTTGCTCACATCTCCCTTGTTCTCTCCCAGCTTCACTGGTTACCAGTTCCATCAAGGATTAAATTCAAGATTCTGCTCCTCACCTTCAAAGCCCTACATAACCTTGCCCCCCTCTACCTCACTCAGCTACTAGCTCGTTACACTCCTTGTCGCTCTCTCAGGTCCTCAAGCAGTAATCTCCTTACTGTCCCACACACCAGACTCTCCACCTTGGGAGGCAGGTCCTTCAGTGCTATAGCACCTCAACTCTGGAACTCTCTTCCTCAGTCTCTCCGAGATTGCTCCTGTTTCTGCACTTTTAAATCGCAACTGAAACCTTTCCTCTTCTATGAACTTTTGTCATATGTGTAATTTTTTGTTTTTACTCTGTATGTAAAGCGACCTTGGGTTTGTGAAAGGCGCTCAATAAATGTAACCAATTCCATCCATCCATTTTCCAACCCGCTGAATCCGAATCCGGGTCTGCTGGAGCCAATCCCAGCCAACACAGGGCACGAGGCAGGGAACCAATCCTGGGCAGGGTGCCAACCCACCGCAGGACACACACAAACACACCCACACACCAAGCACACACTAGGGCCAATTTAGAATCGCCAATCCACCTAACCTGCATGTCTTTGGACTGTGGGAGGAAACCGGAGCGCCCGGAGGAAACCCACGCAGACACGGGGAGAACATGCAAACTCCACGCAGGGTGGACCCGGGAAGCAAACCCAGGTCCCCAGATCTCCCAACTGCGAGGCAGCAGCGATACCCACTGCGCCACCGTGCCGCCCTTAAATGTAACCTATTATTATTATTATTATTATTACTGTTATTTTATCATTTTATGGGAAAATAAATTTATGGAGGATTTGCATATTGAATCTCATTGTACCATACCATAACAATAAAGGAATTGAATTTAATTCAGTAGAAGAAAGCGGGTATTTACAGATGATGACGACTGGCTTCTAAATAGATTTAGATTTCCAACCACTATCTTCTTGGAGCTCTTGATATCATTTTTAAGATGAAATGCAGTGAAATATGTGTATTACATTAGCTGAAATACCCAGCGTTGCCTGGGAGGAAAATATAAAGTTTTTGTTTTTTTTAATAGTTTGAGAAAAATAAGATAAAAAAAAACCCCACAATTTTAAAAATAAAAATAAATTAACAAACAATGAATACTCACTAATGTGCTTGTCTTTCGTACTTGTATGTATGTTATCATTGGATCAGAACCGGGCAACTCTATTTAATTTCAAAAGCAACAGGGGCACGGTGGTGCTCAAACAAAGAATGCTGGCAGTCACCTCCAGTTCGCCCTCTGGTGGTCGTTCCAAGTGTCAACTGGATAATAACATGCATTCAAGACCTCAAGATCACCCCCACCCTACCCAAAAGGGGGTGGGTTAGGGTTGATTTCACCCTACAGTATTTTTAGTTGACCAATGAGAAACATGTGTACCAAGTTTCATGAAAATCGCTCCAGCCGTTAGGAAGTGATGCTGGAACATACATACATACACACACACACATACTTAACATTGACATATACAGTAATCCCTCCTCCATCGCGGGGGTTGCGTTCCAGAGCCACCTGCGAAATAAGAAAATCCGCGAAGTAGAAACCATATGTTTATATGGTTATTTTTATATTGTCATGCTTGGGTCACAGATTTGCGCAGAAATACAGGAGGTTGTAGAGAGACAGGAACGTTATTCAAACACTGCAAACAAACATTTGTCTCTTTTTCAAAAGTTTAAACTGTGCTCCATGACAAGACAGAGATGACAGTTCCATCTCACAATTAAAAGAATGCAAACATATCTTCCTCTTCAAAGGAGTGCTTGTCAGGAGCACAGAATGTCACATAGATAGAGAAAAGCAAACAAATCAATAGGGCTGTTTGGCTTTTAAGTATGCGAAGCACCGCGGCACAAAGCTGTTGAAGACGGCAGCTCACACCCCCTCCGTCAGGAGCAGGGAGAGAGAGAGAGAGAGAGATAGAGAGAGAGAGACAGAGTTTGTTTTTCAATCAAAAATCAATACGTGCCCTTCGAGCTTTTAAGTATGCGAAGCACCTTGCAGCATGTCGTTTCAGGAAGCAGCTGCACAAAAGATAGCAACGTGAAGATAATCTTTCAGCATTTTTAGACGAGCGTCCGTATCGTCTAGGTGTGCGAACAGCCCCCCTGCTCACACCCCCTACGTCAGGATCACAGATAGTCAGCGCAAAAGAGAGAGAAAAGTAAGTTGGGTAGCTTCTCAGCCATCTGCCAATAGCGTCCCTTGTATGAAATCAACTGGGCAAACCAACTGAGGAAGCATGTAACAGAAATTAAAAGACCAATTGTCCGCAGAAATCCGCGAACCAGCAAAAAATCAGCGATATATATTTAAATATGCTTACATATAAAATCCGCGATGGAGTGAAGCCGCGAAAGGCGAAGCGCGATATAGCGAGGGATCACTGTATATATATATATATATATATATATATATATATATATATATATATATATATATATATTATACAGATAAATGTTTAACTTCATTTAAAATGATGTATACTGAAGCGGTAGTGATGAGCTGGTGCCCTTTTTAGGAATTGTTCCTGCCTTGTGCTGTATGCTTGCTGGGGCAGGCATGACCCTGGATGGACAGATGGTTGGAATAATTAAATGTGTATTACGAAGATTTTTCAATCATCCTTTAAAGTTTTGAAGAATCAGCATTCTAAGCTTACAGAAGGCTTGACATTTATTACAGAGCTTGTGTGGCAATTGGTTACTTGGAGAAAGAAAAGGAAGGACAGGAATTGGGGGTTAGTTTGTTTGAAAGAGACAGTACTGCTGCATTAAATTATTTCATCAAGGGTCGCACACGGCACAGCAGGCATCTTGTGGGAGATAGGAACAATCTTTGGATGGGGTGCCAGCTTGTCACTACCACTGGGCAACCGTGCCAGTATGTTTAATACATTCTTTAATGCCTATCATCATGAAAATGATATCAAGTATACATCTTAGTATTTAAATTGTTCAGAGAGCTGTAATATCATGAATGTAATGTATTCTGTGCCCTGTCAGCGTAAGAGAAAGCTCATTTAAAAAGAATGTAGCGATTCACAAAAGTACATAGAAGAACACATAGAATATGAAGCATTTAGAACTTTGCTGCTTGTCTTTATCGACACATTTACAGGACAAAAGACGCTGAAGGAGAGGTGCGAATGGATTTAAGGTGGGCTGGATCTATGAGTTTTTTCATAGGCTCTGGTAATTCCAACGTTAAAGGATGAAAAAAGTGCTACATTAGTCAAACATGTACTACAGCTGCTAGTGCTAGTACTACTTGTAAAGGAAGGCTCAAAGATGCTGAAGGGTCATTTATTTATTTTACTTTCATACTTTGTGTTCCCTTTTGTTTGTCTGTTCCAAGTGTAATTATGAGGATAAAGAGCAACATCTCTTGATTTACACATCATGCAGTGATCTATATAACTTAAAATGCTATTAAACTTTTTCATTACTTCTGTATGCTGTCGGGATATGGACACTAATAATTTTGCTACAGCTCTTAAAGGAATACTCTACCCAAAAATTAATTTTTTTTTTGTACAGTATGTTGCTTACCCCATATAGAGATGGCCAAGAAAAGAAAGATACGTCTCTTGACCAGTCTGTTTTTGAATTCAAGGTCCATCTCTTCCCCTTATTCATTGGTCGCGTGCTTTATCTCCAACTTAAAAAAGCAAAAACAAGGGAACTTACTTTTCCTGTTTATGATGTGCACTGATTTTGCTGGAAGTATCTCTTTAATGATATATAATGAAAAAAATACATAATTTTGCAAATTTTCCATACACATTTTTTAAATAATTTGCCATTGTATAGCTTTGGTTGCCATTGGCTTATATAATATCATAAACTTTGTAAATCTTTGTGATCCGTTCTGGAGATTAAAAATTTTATGGCCATCACAACAAATTACATTGATGTGAAAAAGTAAGTACACCTCATAAAATATTTCTCCTTTGTTGAAATATTTGATAAACAATTTGAATAAAGGTGATACATTGAAAAAAAAAACAAAAAACAAATAAAAGTTTGACTTTACTATAATTATTCAATAAAAGATGTATAGCCAATGTCATTCCTGTCTGTGGGAAAAATACGCACACCCTTGGCTATTGCCTCCTGAATTACGTGTTTTCAAGAAATGTCTACAAGTCTCTGAAATTGACAGGGAGAAAGTATTTCCCACTCTTCCATGCAGAATTCTTTTAGCTGGACAATGGGCAATGTCTTGTGTGGCTAAAGAAACCAATTGTTTAAAGTTCAAATATTCAAAATATTTATTAACAGAAAGGAACAAAGTAAAGCAATTCAATAAACATATACAAATAAAATCTTGAAGTAACTAGTTATACAAATGCAATTCTATAAATGGCCTTTCTATAATTACATCATATTTCAAATCTCAGTGTTTCAAAATAAAACTATTTACTATCTTATACACTTCAATACCTCCCATTAAACCTTATGCACCCACACACATGACTACATGTAGGCATTAAACAGGAAATGGTGAATCAAATAGAAAAATTACATCTATGCATAAATTAAGCACCAAACCCCATACCCCCGGACCCACACACACACACACAAAGTCAAACCAACGGTACCCAAGGATTTTCTGGAGAGACACAGTACCAAAGGAGTCCAGTCTTCGTCACTGGATAGCGTCCATGTCTCCAACCATATAGCAAGACAGGAAGTACCAGAACTCTAAAAAGCGCCACACACCCCTTTCCAGTGACCTCATGACCCCCCATGCTCTCCCAATCCGTCTACTGACTTCATTGGAAGAGTCACCAGAGACATGAACGTCACTGCCAAGGTAAGTAAACCTCTCGACAAGGTCAACCCTTTCTCCGCAAACAGACACACTGCTGATGGCTGTGCCCAAGAGGTCATTAAAGTCCTGGGTCTTGGTTTTTATTCAGGACACTCGCAAGCCCAGACACCCAGACTCCTCGCTCAGTCTCTTGAGCACCCCGATCAGAGCCTCCATTGACTCCGTGAAGATCACAGCATCATCACCAAAGTCAAGATCCATGAATCTTTCTTCACCAACAGATGCCCCACAGCCCCTGGATTCCACGACCTTGCCCAACAGAGTAGGAGCAAGAACACACCCCTGACGAACCCTAGAATCAATTGGGAAAAACACAAAGGTTCTGCCTCCACTCTGCATAGCACTCACAGTACCAGCGTACAGGCCGGCCATGATATCCAGCAACCTCGAGGGATTCCCGTGAACCCTCAGAATGTCCCAACAGGGCAGCTCGATCAACTGAGTCGAACGCTTTACGAAAATCAACAAAGAAGTCTACCATCGACCGAAAAGTCTCGACAAGTTCAAAGTAGATACTGTAGTGGCAGCACTGGCAATAGCAACAACAAAGTAGCCCCTTCAGAGCTGGAAAAATCAATGTCAGGAGTTCAGGATGATGACTTTTGCTCTGATTCAGCAAAACACCCTGCTCCATGTAGAAACTATGGATTGTGAAGTGTTCCATGAGGAATGCCTGGCAACAGTACATTTCTGTCTCCTTGGAAGAGCCAGTTGGCGTATCAGCAATAGCCTTGAGCATGGGAAAGGCGCTATATAAATAAAATGTATTATTATTTATTATTACATCTATCCAGCTATGATGGTCAAATGGCTTGGGAGACGTTTCTGTCCCAATTTCAAATTGCAATCAAACACAATGGGTGGAATGCATGTACCACCACTACCACATCCTTCAGCAGGAGAATTTCAATATATTAACCGTGTTTATTAATGCCTGGAGAGAATGTATGGACAACTCTGTAAGCATTTTTGAGGGCAGTGACACATTTAAGGTTTAGAAACAGCAACATCTCTGCTTGGCTGCAACATGGAGCATTAAAAGAGCACTTGTGGAAACCAAGAGGGTCAAAGCCATTTTATGTTCACATAAAGACATTCTAATCCAGCTGTTCAGACCATCAAGGGTGCTGTTTGGAGCCTTCTGGAAACTCCACTGAGGTGAGGCTCCATACCCCTCCAGTTCTCAACCAAAAGGTACCCACACCATCAGTTTCCTGGACCTTTTGCACAGCCCTTAAGTTCCTTGTTGCTTTGGATCCAAAAGATGTCAAGCACTGGTAGACACTGTATCCACTGCTTCCATCATCAAGGCAGGAATGCTGCCAAGAGAAGACCAAGAAGCAGCAGAGGGCTGGAGGCAAGCAACAGCCTGTTTGAAGGCTGCGAGATCACAATTCAGAAAAAGAAGTGCCTGAAATTCCACCAATGCCCATTTAAATGCAAGCACAAGATTTGTTTGGCTGCTTACATTAGAAGACTCGTGGAGGAGATGTTTTGTTGACTTAGGGCACTGGAAGAACTGCATAGTGACCAAGGTCATAATTTTGAATCAGGCGTAATGAAGGAGGTCTTCAGGCTCCTAGAAGTCCACAAGACCAGGGCCACTCCTGTAAAGCCTAATGCAGTGAGTCTTACGCACGCTGATCATTCAATAGTCCATCCTCACAGCACAGCACCAACAGGACTGGAATCAGCAACTGCCATCTGTTCTTTGGGCATGCAGATCTACAACTCAGGACTCCACAGGTTTTACTCCTGCAATGCTGATGTTGAGGCGGGAATTGCGTAGGGTTGTACTCACTTCTAATCAAACAATGTATTTAACAGTATTCTCCACCAAATTTTGCATCTGTTTCTAGGGTCACCTTCTGCATTTCTAGGGGTGTGGCAACAAGGTTATGACTGCCAATATATGGGTGCAACAGGATAAAATGTCAGCTAGGAGCTAATATTTGTATCTGATATTTATATATAACTAGTCATTTAGCCTGTTACAATAACGGGCGCTAGAACAGTAGTGCATAAACATTAGTAGGAACAGTCTATATTAAATGGCAAGGGACTTTGACCTCATTCTTTTTGTTGGTCGTATTTTTCTTTCTTTCAGCCTTTCTTTTGTTGATGTTTACTTGCTGAGCTGACCGTTCTTCTTGGGCTGCCGCCATGTATTGTGTGTCTTTAATTTTCTGTGACAGTAATACTGTCTTGTACGTCCGCTGGCTTGTACATCCGTAATATGCCTTTAATCTCCTCTGGCGGTAATACCGGCTTGTATGTGGCTGTAATATGCGTCACTGTATTGTGTACCTTTAATTTCCTCTCGCAGTAATACTGGTTTGTATTTCTGTAAAACGCCTCTAACTTTCTCTGACAGTAATATCGCGCATCGCACTGTGCCCCGCGCATGCGTACTTCACCAGAAGCCCCGCGCATGCGCACTTCACCAGAAGACACACACACACGGACACCTGGACGCACAAAGGGATTTTATTAAAGAGGATAATAATACATTAAAAAACAAGACTATTTTTTTCGTCTCTTTCTTGGTTCTGACTTCTTGCCTGGGTTTTGACTTCGATTTTCTTGCCTTTTGTCTAGATTTTATTTGCTTTTTTTTTTTGTTTTTTTTTTGTTTTTACACATATATCCTGGTTCTTCTCTAAATGTTCACCTGTCAGTTCTGAGTTAGGATAGTAGCCCAGTGACCTTTGCTTTTTCACACTGCCATAGCCTGGCCACAAAGTCAAGCATGGTCCCCAATGTGTTCTTGAACTGAGGTGAAGGCTTTAGGTTGCTCATAACCTTGCTAGTGACCATCAGTATGTAGCCTGAAACCAGCAGAAGAGGGAGAATGGCAGCCGCTGCCAAGGGCAATCCACACTGGGCCCTGTTGACAGAATATGGTTGTATGCGCTGCAGTAGAGAAAAAGTTTACATCCTAAGCTGGCTGACAGTTGGCAAGTGCCCTGCACCATTTTATCTCTACTTTAGGAGGTGGTGTATTGAATCAAAATAGGAAGCTGAATAACAGTGTTTCACCACAACCATCTTGCCCCATACCACTACAAGGGTTAGTTGGCACCACACGGCTTCATGGTGCCAGGCAATCTTGATGTCCTGGTTCGTACCAACTTGATGGCTGGAACACCTCCTGACTCTCTAGATTATGCAGCTACAGTGGTGTCTCCACTACCAGAGGGGCCAGTGGATATATCCACTATCCGAGTCCTGAAGATAGCACCTCACAGCTTGGGTGGAGTGGGTGCAGTGTAGCGGTGGTACTGGCAACTTTGGCGTCAACAACAACAACAAAGCAGCCCTATCAAAGAGGGAAAATAAAAGGGAAAATAATAGCGGCAATTGAGCAACAGTTATGTAAATGTCATGAAAATCTCACGCAGGTGAACCCTATAAAAGGAATTATATGAAAATCTGTCTGGCCTTCAGTACTGACAGCTGGGAGAGCATTCCTTGTCATTAAAGCAAATCAATAAACAGCTATAAAAAAGAGCTTGAATCCATATGAGCCATGCATGCTTGCTCTGTGCTTTTCTAAGGCGGTACCTTCATTGCAAGTCCAGTGTAATCCAGCAGCTTTGCCTTTATGGCCTGCCATTTTCTTAATCCAGCCAGAAGATAAACATGGGCCAGGAAATGAAAGGAAAAACGAAATTAAAATGAACAAGGGACAAAAAGCCAGAAAGTTAAAAAGAAAACTGGTTCCCAAAACCAAATATGCAAGCCTAAAATCTTCATTGATTGACCATGCACAAAGGTCAGGACGCCCTAAGATTTTTTTTTACTCTTGGTACAACATGTGTTTGTCTCAAAATCTTAAACATATCACACTAATATTAAATAGTGCCTGCACACTGGTATCATGTGATACACCTACCAACTGTCACACGGTGCCATTTCTAATGAAAATACCACACAAATTGGCAGCACCCATATTCAAAACCAAAAGAAAGTGCTATATTGGAAATGTTATAAACATAGCAAAAAAATATGATCACTAAGACCAAATAACCATAAGGTGAAACATAGCCTCAGAATAATAAATAGACCCCTTTAAAACAAAAGATCATAACAAGAAGCAAATTAAAATCAATACAAGCAGTCAAGTTAGGATAAACTATATTTCAAACATCACTTGATTAGTTTACAACTCTCTTGAAGAAAGAAGGGAAGATTTTCATGTTTCAGGTTGTTTTTTATAGCAAAAATGTTCAAAGTGAATTAAATGGCAACAAATTTGTGCTACACAACCACTATGCATATGTTTGGTTACTCCATGCAATGATGACAAAGATTACCAAATTCAAGTTTAAATTAATTGTTATGTGTACATAGTACAATACAATTTTTACTTACATATCTCCTCAGAGCAATGCCAATGATACAATACCAAGAAAAGACACATATAAAGAAGTATGCACAGAAAACCACATGTATATACTGTACACATACAGTACATGCATAGGTGGAATCCAGCTTTAACGAAAATCATGGCACCATAAAAATATTTAATCATAATAGAAATTTAATTATAACAAATATTTGGAAAATATGTATACTATTGAGACTGGTGTTGCCGACAATTCACCCTATGTAATGGCAGTGGCGCAAGGACGGCTCCATAGTTGTTCTGCTCCATCTGGCAAAGAGTAAACAAAGAGCAAAGTAATTATTTGTCCTCTGCAGGATCAGGCTTACCACATAAAATGCTTGTTGCACAATTCTTAGTTCATTTAATACTGGGCTTTGACTTACTCTTCGTTGGACTCTCTTGGTCTGGATCAGTGGTGATTCGAAGCTGCTGGTGTTCTTCTGATCTGAAGATGGGCACTAAAGCAGGATGCTTGGCCATGTCGCGGCTCCTATCTCAAGTGCTTAAGTACTCCTATTTTGAATGAAGTCTTGAGACTGTACCTGCCTTTTCTATACAGTAATAAAGTACTTGTATTTTCCTTGGAAACCTGGGCTCACCTTCCTGTCTCTTGTGCATCTCTGTGACCCAAACTTGACAATACCTGTATTTAAAAAAAAAAAAAAAAAAGCAGCGCTTCTTAAAATGCAAAAAATATTTTATTTGAAAATGAGACATTTGATGCAACTTTTTTTAACAGAAATGAAAATGAGACACTAGATGTAGCTTTTTTGTCCATCACAAAGAAAACTTTGAGAAGTGCTATAAAACTCGGAACAGTATGTACAGTATCCACACATGACATAACTACTGTGACACTAGGGGTCGCTGTTGCCCCGTAAAACCCACAGACAATACATCCAAACACCAGGCAAAAGTCCCAGTAATATTTTTATTATTACAATAATGTGCACAAAGCACCTCCACCTCACAATACTCAATAATAAATCAATAATCAACAATAATCAATCCTCCACTCCACCCAGCAGCTCTCTGTCACTCTTCCTCCCAACTCCAGCTCTCCTTGCTGGGTTTCCCACAGTCCTTTATATAGTCCGTGACCTGGAAGTGCTCCTGTCCTTCAGCCCACGTGACCCAATGGCACTTCCGGGTCAGATGAATATTTATATTTTTCTTTAGCCCGGAAGTACTTCTGTCGTTCCATCCCCATGACTTGGGAGTACTTCCGGGTTGTAATAGAAGCAATCTCCATGTCTCCCTGCAACGTCCCCTGGCGGCCTCCATTGGTATCCAGCAGGGCTGTTAATTCGAAGTCCATTGTCCATGATGCCCTGTGGGAATTCGGGGCACCTCAATGTTACAGGGAGGACTCCATCTGGCAGTGTGGATGTATTGGCCAGGATAAGCTGCCGACCATCTCTCACACTACCCACACGGTCGCTTGGTAGAGCACTGACTCAGAATTCAGCTACGTGTACGATGTCTTGCCTACACTGCCCGAGACTGGAAATTTTGCAAAAGACTGTCACTTTCTTTTGGTCTAACAAGAAAGAGAAAGCCTGTTGCAGGGTTCCTGAGACTCAGAGAGTATAGACATTCAATATACTGAAACTTATGTTTTGTTAAAACAAAATCCTTTAAAGATGATGTTGTATGAAAGTTTGTCTAGGCCAACAAAAAGTATTCGCTATTCTGAAAATTTTGTTACTTTGGTATTCTCTATAACTGGATTTGACCTGTATCTAATTATCTATCTATATATCTATAAATATTTACATGTGTGTTGTATGTAGAGGAGCATAATTATGATATTATAGTGATAATGGAACCTGGCTAAATAACAAAGAATGGGATGAGTATTTCCCCTTGGGATTAATAAAGTATCTATCTATCTATCTATCTATCTATCTATCTATCTATCTATCTATCTATCTATCTATCTATCTATCTATCTATCTATCTATCTATCTATCTATCTGTCTAACATAGAAGGATATATATTTTTAGGAAGGACAGACAGAACAGAAAAGGAGGTGGGGTTGCTGTTTATGTCAAACAGAATTTAAAAGCAAGTCCTATTCAGTTGGATGATGAGTCCCATCTTAGTGAGGACAGAAAAGATGGAGAGCAAGTACTCCGACCTGCTCGATCATATTTAAAAGGTTTGTTAACTGTTGCTCATATGTTTAAAAGATATTGACAATCGTAGACCAGGAAAGACATTGAGAACAAAAAGGACATAAACAGGACAATCAAAAACAAAACAGATGAAAGTGATATACAGTATATATATATATATATATATATATATATATATATATATATATATATATATATA